>NW_017890882.1:15858-31195 GCF_001540865.1 Ananas comosus | reverse complement strand
AAGGTAGTCCAGCTTGTGCCGCCTAAGTGCCTGTGGTAGCGCAACATTCCTACTCTTGGAATGTGTCTGTCCCACTCGACCCCGTAGACTTCTCAATACCGCACGAGCGAACATAGGTGGCGTAGGCTAACTCCGGAGTGCCGGCTTGTAGGGAGCGACCCTCACAAGCATGTGCAAATGAGCACAAATGACAAGGAAGCATGGTCCAAGTCTCAAGTATCTAATCCTTATGTCTCTAACATGGTGTAGTCACTAGCATCCCGAAGATCTAGTTCTAAGTCACAATGTGAAGTTTCGACATTCTGTACGCCTAGTGCCCCTTGATGACACTTAGACAATTTAATGTTCAACCTGTTTCCAATCCCTCAATGGCCCTATTCACTAGGTTCAACCATGTCCCGAGCTCAATGCCGCTTGATAACATTAGCCCTCTAAATCCCATAATAACCAAGTTCGGTGCCTCTATGTGGCAATTTTATTATCTCTCATGTCTCAATTAAACTTAAGTTTAAATGCATGATTCAAGCTCATTTTCGTTATAAGGAACATGGCCCAACATAAGAATGCTAAACAATCAAACATAAGCTTCATATGCAACTCTCTACTATATAGGAGTCCAACATTGCACTATATGTAATATAGGCATTTTAAGCATTCTAAAATTCACAATAAATAATAAATACATATAACAAGAATATTCATGCTTTTTCATTTTACAACACTTAAGTCATCAACAATGAGATTTTCTTATTGTGTGGCTAGGTCAAATCCACCGAACCGTCGCGTAGTGCCTCGATTCGCCGAACGGAGTTGTCCACGAGTCTCCAAATACCCTAAAAGTATTGAGCGAAGAGATACACGGGCATTACGATCAACTATAAGATCAAACATTAACCTAGAAGCAAAAAGGGCCAAAACTCACCTCAAGAGAAGAAATCTCTTCCAAAGCTCCAAAAGAGAGCTAGAACCCTTCCAATCTAGCCTAGAGGAAGGTTCTAATCCAACCAATCTAGCCTCAAAAGCCCTAGAATCAAAATGCCCAAAATAAGCCCTAAATCTACAATCTAGGGTTTCATCTCAAAACCACCAATAAAAATCCAATCTAGAGGGAAGGAATAAGTAGATTACCTCTTAGAAGCTTCATTTAAAGCTCGAAACCCTCTAAATGCCAAGATCTCTCCCCAACAAAGCTCCAAATCCAAGCTCCAAGCTTCACTCATGGTGGAAAAGAATAAGGAGGGAAAAAGAGAAAGATTAAACCTTAAATCCCAAGTAAAAAGGGAGAAATAAACCAAGGAGAAGAAGAGGGGAGGTGCCCTACCTTGCTCTCCACCGATTTCAGCTCAGGGAGAGGCCCCAAGGGTGTGGGGACATATATAGAAGCCCACAATTGCGAAAAATCCCATGCAGTTCAAACTGCACGAAATCAGCCTCCTTGTACCGGTACACGGGCCCCTGTACCGGTACAAGCCCTACGAAACATCACAACCCGAGGCTCGGGTTAGGGGTTCAACGGCTCTGTACCGGTACAAGCCCGGTGGCTGTACCGGTACAACCATTAACTCTGTACCGGTACAGCCGTAAGCTTGTACCGGTATACAGCCCTGAAAACAGCAATCCGAGAGCAGCCTAAGTCCGACTTTTTGGTGACCTTAGGGCTACTTTAACTACCTCAAATCTCGAGATAAGAGCCATGGGTCGGAACACTATAAGAGCCATGGGTCGGAACACTATCAATGACCTACCAGAAAATCTGAAAATGCTCAGAACAAAACTCAGACACTCGAACCTCAAAATTTGCAAAGGTCCAGTGTGTTACATTCACCCCTCCTAAAAAGGAGTTTCGTCCGCGAAACTCAAAAGCAAAGTATCTCAAGCATCCATCTGAAAAAGATGGGGATAGCGCTCCTACAGTGCGCTCTCCCACTCCCCAGTGGCCTCGCGCTCGTCGTGGTTGCTCCAAAGCACCTTCACGTAGGAAATCTCACGGTTCCGTAATCTCTTACCTCGCGAGCCAAAATCCTCAAAGGTTGCTCGTCAAAGCTCAAATCATCCCTCAGCTCCATAGGTGTGGCGTCCAACACATGAGCCGGATCATGGATACACTTCCGAAGGACCGATACATGGAATACATTATGTACACCCGATAGGTTCGGCGGTAGAGCAAGTCTATACGCTACCGGGCCTACACGCTCCAAAATCTCATACGGTCCAATGTATCGGGGGCTCAACTTGCCCCGGGTGCCAAATATTCTAATCCCTCTGGTGGGCGAGACTTCCAAGAAGACATGATTTCCAATCTGAAACTCCAAGTCTCGTCGACGTTTGTCGACATAGCTCCTCTGCCTACTCTGGCAGTCAACAGTAGCTCCCGAGCAATGCGAACCTTGCTCTCCGCTTCCTGGAGCACACCTGGGCCTAAAGCCAATCTCTCGCCAACTTTACTCCAAAGAAGTGGCGATCTACACTTCCGTCCATAGAGTGCCTCGAACGATGCCATCCTGATGCTTGCTTGATAACTATTGTTATAAGCAAACTCTGCTATCGGTAGATGCTGCGACCATCCTCTCTGGAAGTCAATCACACAAGCTCGAAGCATATCCTCGAGAGTCTATATTGTACGCTCCGACCGCCCGTCACTCTGGGGGGTGGAATGCAGTGCTGAAATCCAAGTGCGTACCCAAAGCATCCTGTAAACTCCTCCAAAAATGAGATACGAAACGGGGATCTCGATCTGATACTTTAGAGGTAAGTACCCCATGCAATCGCACAATCTCATCCAAGTAAACCTGGGCGAGTCTCTCACCAGTCCAAGGAGAGTGGATAGGTATGAAATGTGCCGATTTCGTTAATCTATCCACGATCACCCAAATAGCGTCATGCCCGGCCTGTGAGCGGGGCAATCCCATCACGAAGTCCATGGTGATCTTCTCCCACTTCCACACTAGAATCAGTAAGCTCTGCAACTTTCCCGCAGGAACTCGGTGCTCAGCTTTCACCTGCTGGCAAGTTAAGCATCTAGCAACAAACTCACCAACATCCTTTTTCATCCCGGGCCACCAATAAAGCAACTTCAAGTCCTTGTACAACTTGGTGCCTCCCGGATGGATAGTATAAGGTGCTCGATGTGCTTCTTGAAGAATGTTCTCTTTAATGCCCAAATCCGCCGGTACCCACAGCCGTCCGCGGAAACACATCAATCCCTCACCGTCCAATCTTACTTGGCACGAACGGTTTCGATTCAACATTCAAGGTAGCCATTCTTCCAAAAATAACAAAAACGTCTAATCGTCTCAACTCGCTTATCCTGGCGATTGCTTGATTCCTCAATCGGCACAGCGCTGCGATGTCTCCACATCAATCTCAACTCACCACTCGGGAGTATCCTCAAATCCTCTGTGATACATGGTCCGGGACTAAGCTCAAAGGCTTCATCAATCCACTAAGGTGATCATCTTAGTCCCAACTCAAATCTAAGTAAACTCTTGCAAGCCTAGGCCAAGGGCCTAGCTTTGACAGAAGGTTCACAACACGATCACTTAGAAATTTTCGATCTCAATGGTTTCCCCAGCATTGGATGCTCCAGGTGTCCATGGTCTCTGAACTCAATTCACACGACAGAGAGGGATCAATCCACAGTTCAGTAACAGCTCTCTATCAAAGTCATCCCAATACGACAGTCAAGCCAGTCAATTCCATAAGTCCTCATATGCAGTTCTATCCCAAAGATCTCAAATCCTTATGCTCGCTCCTGACGCGAGAAGTTAGCAACTTGGTACCTTCCCTATCGCGAGTTTCTATCCATCAGTGAGAGTTCCACAACTCGATCACTTCAAACCTGCCCACGCAGTCCAATCTCGCACATCCTATAAAAATACCCCAAGTCATCCGCAGCGGTTCCACAAATCCACCTAGGGGGGCTCGGAATTATCATTCCGTAAACCCCTTTGACTGGTGGAGTATTATAAGCTTGGGCAACATCATCCTCGTGATGTCCCAACCTAGTATCACAATTCGTTTGAGGTGCGACCTCAAACTCTAACATCAAACAGTACTACTCAGACTGCTCACAATCTTAACGAGTACATCAACACCTCAAGGCCATTTGACATGGCCAATGAGCCTTAGCCACTTCCAAACACCCGGTCGCGGTTCAATTTGAATCACGAGAGTCAACACACAGTCGAAACGGCCCAACCGGTCCCACAACAAGTGAGAGTGCTCCTCCACGAAGCAAAACACCAACTATAAAACATCCCCGCCATTCGAGCTAACAATTTGTGACTCGACCGGGGACACAACAACTGATCAAAGACATCCTTCATTTCAAGGATTCTCGATCAACCAAAGCTCATGGCCACTCAGGCCCCAATTCCTCTCAAACACTCACCTAATTTTAGGTAAGGGAGACAATCAACGCAACTAGCGGAAGTAAATCCTCCAATCGCACTATTTCATGCTCAAAGTCCTCAAGGCGAGTCAAATTACCTCACAATCCAAGGGTACCAGGTACCCACCACAACTCCACACCACGGAAGGCCAATCTATTTGTTGGCGCACCAAAACCATCCCACACGGTAGGGTGGTCGAAACGACGCACCCGATCAACTAATCATCCACACGCGCCGAAAAGTTCAACGCTAACAAATCCTCAGGTTGGGTCACTACACACTCGGTGTGTCCTCGATCTCACGATCCAACACGTGGCTTCCCACGCTCCAGGGTCTACGCTCAGACTACCATCCTAACCAAAACTCTACCCTACCTGTAGGTACCGGGCCGCTGTCACACACAACCGACTCCGCCTGCCCAACGGGCCCAGGCTCCTCAGTCCCCGAATGGTCCAGGCACGGTCGTCTCCAAGCATCATCCGGCAAACAGCCGATCCAGGGATGCAACTAATGCAATCCTCGTGAGATCTACAAGCATAGCAAAACATGCTACCCACCATCCGCAAATCAACCGCCTAGCTCGAGGGGCTACACAACGTCGCAAACAGCGAACTAACGAGGTGCCATGCAACTCGGCGAATAGCCGATCATAGGTGCAATGCACCGGTAACCAACAATGCATAACTGGAATGCCACAAAAGAAACTGATACCTGTAGTCACAACTCAGCTGCTGCCGCCTCCTCCCTCTGGGCCGCGTACATGCGCCCGCCCGGGGCCCGTCGTGACCCCTCCATCTGTCTCAGGATGGGTGGCCTCCCGGCCTGATAGTGAGTAGAAGGCGTCCCCGGGATGGAACACGGCAATACCGGTGCCGATGTTGAAGATGGCGCTGATACTAAACCTCTCGGACAATCTGACTGGAAGTGACCCTCCTGGCCACACGAGTAGCACCTGCCCTGCCTCTGTGAGCACTGTCGCGGATAATGACGACCACCGCAGATCACGCAGCTCAATGTCTGACGACGCTCGGATCCTCTATGCCGTGCTGATGAGCCACGTCCTCGCGACTGGCTCCAGTTCCTGAAATATCTTGGCGGCCTCCTAGAGTGCGTCTGACTCGCACCCTCAGTCGCGGGCCTCTTGTCTTTTCCTTTGTCCGAGTCTTCTCGATGCTCCTGCCAGTCTGCCGCCCAGTTTTCCACGATAAGCGCGCGGGTCACCACATCTTGGTAAGTCTGAAGGTTGAGGGTTGCATCATCCGAAAAATCGACGGCCGAAGTCCTCGCTCGAAGACGCGAGCCTTATCCTCGTCATCCCGCACAACAAAGGGCGCATAGTGTAGAAGCTGAGAGAACTCCCTCTCGTACTCGGCCACAGTCCGATCTCCCTGGCGCATCTCGCGCAGATCCTGCTCCACCTTCCTCTTAACACGGACGAGGAAGTAATGCTCCAATAAGAGCTCCTTGAACCTCTTCCAAGAAATCGCTACTAGGTCGGTGTTGGGATTATCCTGGATGCCTACCCACCAGCTATAGGCCTCGCCGTCCAAATGGTGAGTGGCGAGCCAAACTCTATCTCTCTCCTCCACGAAAGTGTCGCGGAATAACTTCTCCATGTGCATCAACCACTTCTCAACGATCCAGTGGTCGGCTTTCTCTTCATCAAAAATCCTGGGGTCGCACCTCCTGAACTCGTTGAGGCGATCCATGAGCCGCTGCCGGTCTGCTCCTTTAACCATCAAAGGAAAAGTCGTCGCTATCACAGGCACCTGAGCTGGTGGTGCCGCAAATACCTCCTCCCGAGGTGCTACCGCGAGTGTCGTCTGCAAAGTGTTGAGTACAGGGGACAACCCCCTGAGCGCAACTGTCTCCACTAGCACGGGTGGTACCGAGACCTGAGCCTCCCTGGCAGCTGCCCGCTGCAATAGAAGATCCTCCAAGCGCTGCATTCGTGCCTCCTGCCGGCGCGCAGTATCCGCCTGCTGTCGAGCCGCCGCCGCCTGCTGCGTTACCAAATCAGCGAGGGCCGCAAGCTGACTCCTCAACTCACGGACCTCTCCGGATCCGGAGGCAGGGGGTATCTCCGCTTCCTCAAAAGTCGCCGCATCGTCCGCTCTAATAGACTTAGAGCGTGTAGTCGGCATCGTCACTACAGCATCATAAAAGCGAAAGTTAATACAACCCACGCTACCGCAACCCCGCTCAAAAATCAGTACCCCAAGTCAAGCGAAAGTAAAGAAGTATTCTACACTACTAACTCCCGATGTTACGTTGTCGGCCGCCAACGTAACCCTCCGCGAAGTTAGAAGCCATACACTCCGATCAAACTATAATTTTTTAGAGTTGTCATAAAACCCAATCGTAATAATTTCGCTCACAAATCAATTAGACCTCGTCTCTCGTGAGCCTAATTCCTATAGTCCAACCGGCCTAAGGTTTGCTAGGTCCACTAAGACTCAACCCTAGGCTCTGATACAAATTTAATCTGTCACGCCCCGGGACCGGCAGAGGCCCTCCCGGGAGCGCGCCCAGACCCGCCATATGTCTACACATATAAGGCGTCTACAATAAAAGCGAAAGTAAAAGCAAGAAATATAACAAAAGGAAAGAACTACAGCTAATGATATCAGAGCAGTATGATTCTATCTTCTATAACAGTAGTAAAAGAACAACTAAACCATAAAAGTAAACGTAAAGTAATACAATGCCTGTCTCAAAAGTACAAAAAAAAAATGGTGGTCTCTAGTACACTGGTAAAACTCTCAACCTCTCTCAAAAAGAAACAAAGAGAGGCAGACCACCTATCAAACGATCCCTCGGCGAGGAAAGCTGTAACACACTGGACNCAGATGGTGAGGCTTTTTCCTCAACTAGCAGGCGCTTTGAGCTTTCGTTGCAGTGTGGGGTCTTGGGGTGGACTTTTTCTAGCCCTATCGCGATGCCGTTGTCTGCGGCTTGCGTGTCTCGGAGGGTGCACCGGCGGGTTCCGAGATTGTTGTGCATATTAATTCGTTAATTGTTCTCCTGGAACGTGTATGCCTTATGTTGCTAAGGCGCTCCCGTTCGTTGTTGGCTTCGCTTTCGTGATTCGATTTATATCTTGTGGGTACTTTCAACTAGAGGAGCTTTGAGTTTAGGAGTTCGTCATGTTTCGATCATGTCGAAGGTAAGTTTGTAGTCTACCTAGTACTGTACATCAGTAGGCTTCCTGGTTATGTACTTTCTGCAACATGTGCGGGGTATCGATTTCGTTGTTTTGTTTCAGCTATGTACATATTGCCTGGATGTGCGAGGTTCTAGAGTATGCCAGGTTACTTGGCCCCCGAGTTGAAAGGGGCTTAGGGCTTAGAGAACTAAGGAGATCAGCCGCTCTGGAAGTTCTTGTGTACCAGAGGTTGAACCTTGAGGTTCAGAGCAGCAGCAGCTAGCCGCATCGAGGAGACAGATGAGACGCGGCAGTTTTCAGCGAGGGCTCGTTAAGCTTGGAACAGGAGTCGAAGGACCTCGTGTAGTCCCGGATCTCGGTTTGAGAGCGGTTGAAGCGAGGTTACTTCACCGCTGGATGTGAAGGCAGGTATCTCACGAAGCTTCCCGCGGTAGAACTACGAACGAACTATTGACAACAATATTCGTTTGAGGCGGTATCCATCTACGACGCTGGTAGGAGGGACCTTCAGATAGTGTGTTCGGGCCTCGTATAGGAGATTTCAGACTTATCACGCGAGGCTGACAGGTATGTAACACACTGGACCCTTGCAAATTGCGAGGTTCGAGTGTTTGATTTGTGTGTCGAGCTTTTCCAGACTTTCTGGTAGGTCGTTGACAGTGTTCCGACCTATGGTTCGAGTCCCGAGAATTGTGGTTTAAAGCTGTGTACCAAAATCCAAAAAGTTGGATTTTTGGTCAGCTCTCGGGTAGCCTTCAGCAGGCTGCGTACCGGTACGGGTTCGCTTGCTGTACCGGTACGTGATCGATTGCTGTACCGGTACGTAGTTGTGTACCGGTACACAGACCATTTTCCCAGCAAACCCGAGGCTCGGGTTTGGCTTTTCGTAGGTGGTGTACCGGTACACAAACCCGTGTACCGGTACACAGTGCAGAGTGGGCTGTTTTCGTGGAGGGGTGTTTTTGCAATTGTTGCAACCTCTTTATAAACAACCCCAGCCCCTTTGAGAGCTCCTTTGAGCCCTAAACCTGAGGAGACAAGGTGAGAACTTCCTCTTTTGGATTCTTCTCCATTTTTGATGGTTTTCTTGTGGGTTTTGATCTCTTTTCTCCCCTCTTTCTTGCTTTTGTGGGTTTGCCACCATTGGAGAAGCTTGAGATCTTGGTTGGAGCTTCTTTGGAGATCAACCTTCAACCCTAGAGGACTTTGGAGCTTGGTTTGGAGCTTCTAAGAGGTTAGTAGCAATTTCTCTCCTCTAGATTCGGATTTTGTTGGATTCTACTAGATCAAACCCTAGATTTGGCATTTTAGGGTTAGATTTGGGGATTTTCGTTTTGAGGGCTTTTGTATCAAATTGATGGGATTAGAACCTTTGTTTAGGTTAGATTGGAAGGACTCTAGCTCCCATTTGGAGACCGAGAGAGCTTCCTTCGCAATCGGTGAGTTTTTCCTAACCCTAGCTTGAGAAGCTTAAAGATTGAGCTTAGTGTCGTTCATTTCGGTTAGATGACCCATGTTTCTATACCTTTAGGGTACTAGGAGACTTGAGGACACCCTCGTTGGAGCGCACGAGGAGTTTCGTTGCCATCGGTGGGTTTGGCTTCGTGGAAATGGGGCGAAATGGCCCCTATGCTTTTTCTACTCGTTGTAAATTATTTTTAAGTTCATTTCTATGCTAAATGGGATTTATATGAATTTTAGAGCACTTAAAAATGCATGCCTTGAGTATTATGAAAATTTCACTATATAGTAGAGCTATATGAGTAGAATGCATGCATGTGGAAAAAGAGCTTATTTTGCAAGTGGTAAATACATCCCTTATGAGAATTATGACTAGAAATGCGTACTTGAGAACATATTTATCATGCTTGACATAGAGAATAAGTGTGTCATAAAGGGGCACTTGAAAACTAGTAAACTATGAAACTGCAACATAGAGATATATTGATAGGCCACTATACGCCCGCTATATTCCATGTTAGAGACATGATGACATAGGGATAGGCCATTGGGATACTTGACACATTCCATGTTATTAGACATGAGGACTTGGTACATGCGACAGATCGTTTGACTACTTGCCATTGTGCTCATTCGCACATGCTTGTGAGGGTCGCTCCCTACAAGCCGGCACTCCGGAGATAGCCATCGCGATATATATTCGCCGTGCGGGATTGGGCGCCGAAGTGGATTGCCGTGGGCCAGGCTCACTCCTAGGGTGGGAGTGTTGACTACCACGGGGCCATTAGGCTCGGCACCGGCCAGACAGCCTACGGGTGGGTCTCAGGGCCATAGACAGCCTTCGGGTGGGTCTCTTCAGATTGGACTTTATATATCTATTATGACATGTGGACAGATGATGACTTAGTGTACTACTTGAACATTGATTAGAATAGTAAACAACGGAATTTTACTATTTCACACTGTGAACATCATGATAGTTGGAGACATTTACTTCATGCATAGTTGCTTTCATACTTTTGCTATTCATGCTAAGTAGAGATATCATGTCGTAGTAGGTTACATTTTCACCTACCTGTCGCCTTTCTACTTTTATCGTCACTGACATCTTTTGTAGCTTTGGGCCTTGTGGTGCATTCACTGAAGTCAGTAATTGCCCACTGGGAACTATTTTTAATAGTTCTCATGCCCCTGTTTTGTGGTTTACTTTTCAGAGCCTTCGGCACCGGCGGAGGCACGGGATCGCGGCAAGGGGATCGCTTAGATAGCTAGCGAGGAGCGGTACCTTGCCTAGGTGGTTTACTCATTCTTTTTGTAGTTGAGGGAGAGTGAGAGTTTTTGTATCCATGTATAGAGACCACCTATGTACCCACTTTTAACTCTTGTATTTGGGATTTCCATTGTACTCGCTTTATGTTTTATTTAGTGGTTTTACAGTTTTATCCATATCTCTTGTTGTAGCTATTAGACATTTACTATGCTCTGATACTCCTGGATGTCTTTTATTATTGCTTTTATTATCGTTGTTTTTAGACGCCTTATATGTTGTAGACATATGGCGGGTCTGGGCACGCGCCGGGCGGGCTTCCGCTGGGTCCCGGGGCGTGACAGATTAATTTGGTATCAGAGCCTAGGGTTGAGTCTTAGGGGACCTAGCAAACCTTAGGCCGGTTGGACTATAGGAAATAGGCTCGTGAGAGACGAGGTCTATTCGACTTGTGAGCGAAAGTAGCATGATTGGGTATTGTGGTAACTCTAAAAAGTTAGAGTTGATTGGAGTGTTTGGCTTCTAACTTCGCGGAGGGTTGCGTTGGCGGCCGACAACGTAACATCGGGAGTTAGATGTGGATAACACTTCCTTACTTTCGCATGATTTGGGGTTTGTCTTTTGAGTGGGGATGCGATAGCGTGAGTATTTCTAACTTGCGCTTTTATGTTTTGTAGTGACGATGCCGATTACTCGCTCCCAATCTGCCGGAGCGGACAATGCGGCGAACTTTGAGGAGGTTGAGACCTCTGCTACCTCCGGATCCAGCGAGGTCCGCGAGTTGAGGGGCCAGCTTGCGGCCCTCACCGACTTGGTCACGCAGCAGGCAGAGGCGGCCCGACAGCAGACTGAGGCGGCGCGCCGACAGGAGGCGCGGATGAAGCGTCTGGAGGACCTACTGTTGCAGCAGACGGCAGCTTCTAGGGAGACTCAGGGCCCTACACCGCCAGCACCAGTCGTGGACGTTGCACCGAGAGCGCCGTCCCCCGCGCCCAGTTCTTCGCGTGCGGCGCCTGCGGCCGTACCACAGGAGGAGGTTTTGGTAGCACCACCTGTGCAGAGGCCCCCGGTTGGAGCAGCTTTCCCTACCTTGGTTGAGGGGGCGGAGCGAGATAGACTGATGGAGCGCCTCAATGAGTTCAGGAGGTGCAGCACCCGAGTCTTCGACGGCGAGAAGGTCGACCACTGGATCGTCGAGAAGTGGTTGATGCACATGGAGAAACTCTTCCGCGACACTTTCGTGGAGGAGAGGGATCGAGTTTGGCTCGCCACGCACCACTTGGACGGCGAGGCCTACCGCTGGTGGTTGGATTTCCAGGAGCACCCCAGCACTGACTTGGCATCTATCACTTGGACGAGGTTCAAGGAACTTCTTCTGGCGCACTACTTCCCGACCAGCGTCAAGAGGAAGATGGAGCAGGATCTGCGCAGCTTGCGCCACGGGGACAGGACTGTGGCCGAGTACGAGAGAGAGTTTTCTCGGCTTCTGCATTGCGTGCCCTTCGTCGTGCGGGACGACGAGGACAAGGCCCGCATCTTCGAGCGAGGGTTGCGACCGTCGATCTTCCGGTTTGTGCAATCCTCTAACCTCCAAACCTACCGGGAGGTGGTGGATCGCGCGCTCATTGTGGAGAGCGGCGCGGCAGAGGTCCAAGAGCAGCGAGATGCTAGGGACAAGGGTAAGGCCAAGAGGCCTGCGGCTGAGGGTGCGAGCCAGACGCACTCTAGGAGACCGCCGAAGCACCCGAGGAGCCAGCACCGTGGACGCGGCTCAGCAGTACAGCGAGGAGGATTCGATCGGCGCCGGCCTTCCCCGTGTGTGATCTGCGGTGGTCCCCATTACCCACCGCAGTGTCCACAGCGGGCGGGCAGGTGCTTCCAGTGTGGCCAGGAGGGCCACGTGCGTACCGAGTGCCCGAGGGGTTCTTCACCGGCACCGTCGACTGCATCGGCATCGGCTCTACCAGCCGTCAGCCACGGGAGTCCGTCGACACCGTATCAGCCTGGGCGGCCACCCGTCCAGCGCCAGAGCGAGGGATCTCGACAGGCCCCGAGCGGGCGCATGTACGCCGCTCAGACCGAGGAGGCGGCAGCAGCCGAGGATGTGGTTGCAGGTATCATTTTACTTGATGGCATTAGAGTTCGTGCTTTATTTGATACCGGTGCATCGCATTCATTTATAGATCGGCTGTTTGCCGAGTTGCATGGCATCCCTTTGGTTCCTTTGTTGCATACGGGACATATTGTAGTACCCGACCACGTCTTGGACATTAGAGAGTATAGCCCCAGTTGCCCTATTCGGGTAGGAGATTGGATCATGCCTATAGATTTGCTAGCTTTGCGCAAGCTGGGGGATTTTGATGTGGTTTTGGGCATGGATTGGTTGACCAAGTATTATGCCACGATTGATTGCAAGAATCGCACGGTTACTTTTAGAGAACCTGGGCAGACTGAGGTGGTATTTAGTGGATGCCGGAGTTCGCTGTTTGCGATGACGATCAGCTCGTCTCGAGCTAGGCAGCTGATTAGCAGAGGTTGTGTAGCCTATTTGGCTAGTGTTGTGCTGAGGGGCGAAGATGACACCCCTAGGATTGAGGATATCCCGGTGGTGCGGGAGTTCCAGGATGTGTTTCCAGCTGAGCTACCGGGTATGCCTCCTGATAGGGAGATTGAGTTTGTGGTAGATCTCGTCCCTGGGACTACCCCAATCTCAAAGGCACCCTATAGGATGGCACCGGCAGAGCTGAGGGAGCTGAGGGCACAGCTGCAGGATTTGTTGGACAAAGGCTTCATTCGACCGAGCGTTTCACCTTGGGGAGCACCAGTTTTGTTCGTCAAGAAGAAGGACGGATCACTTCGCCTTTGCGTGGATTATCGTGAACTTAATAAAGTCACGATCAAGAACAAGTATCCGTTGCCGAGGATCGACGACTTGTTTGATCAGCTTCAGGGATCGTGTGTGTATTCCAAGATAGACTTGCAGTCGGGATACCACCAGTTGAAGATCAAACCCGAGGACGTATCAAAGACGGCTTTTAGAACGCGGTATGGACATTATGAGTTCACAGTTATGCCGTTTGGGCTTACTAATGCCCCGGCAGCTTTTATGGATCTGATGAACCGTGTTTTTAAGCCTTACTAGACAGGTTCGTCGTGGTGTTTATCGACGACATTTTGGTCTACTCTCGGAGTGATGCAGATCACGAGGAACATTTGAGGATTGTGCTCCAAGTGCTTCGGGAAAAGGAGCTTTATGCCAAGTTAAAGAAATGTGAATTTTGGCTTCGAGAGGTAGCTTTCCTTGGACATTTGATTTCGGGATCGGGTATAGCCGTGGATCCTAAGAAGATTGAAGCAATCAAGGATTGGCCGAGACCGACGAGCGTCACGGAGATACGGAGCTTCCTTGGATTGGCCGGTTACTACCGGAGATTCGTTGAGGGATTTGCAAGATTATCTACTCCCCTCACGAGGCTCACGCACAAAGGAGTCAAGTTCATTTGGAATGACGCGTGCGAGCGAAGCTTCCAAGAGTTGAAGCAGAGATTGACGACTACCCCAATCTTGACCCTAACAGTAGCTGGAGCAGGGTATGTGGTTTATAGTGATGCTTCACTTAATGGATTGGGCTGTGTACTGATGCAGGATGGCAAGGTGATCGCGTATGCTTCTCGCCAACTAAAGGAATATGAAAAGAACTACCCGACGCATGATTTGGAGTTGGCGGCCGTAGTGTTCGCATTAAAGCTGTGGCGCCACTATCTGTATGGCGAGCGGTGTGAAGTATACACGGATCACAAGAGCTTAAAGTACCTGTTTACTCAGAAAGAGTTGAACTTGAGGCAGCACAGATGGTTAGAGCTGCTCAAGGATTATGATCTGACGATTCTTTACCACCCGGGCAAGGCTAACGTGGTGGCGGATGCACTAAGTAGGAAATCGATGGAAAACTTAGCGATGCATGTTGTGACTCAACCGCAGTTGATCGAGCAGATGAAGCGGTTGGAGTTGGAGATAGTGACTCCTGATACACCTTTGAGGTTGATGACATTGGTGGTGCAACCTACCTTGTTGGATAGAATTAAAGAAAAGCAAGCTTCCGATGTGGAGTTGCAAAAGATTCGAGGTAAAATGGTTGATGGTTGCACCGGCGACTTCCTATTGGATGATCAGGGATTGATGCGGTTCCGTGGGCGGATTTGTGTACCTGCGGATTCGGGGATTAAAGAGGATATTCTTCAAGAAGCGCACCGGGCGCCCTATGCTATACATCCGGGTGGCACCAAAATGTATAAGGATTTAAGGTTGCTCTATTGGTGGCCTGGGATGAAAAAGGATGTTGGCGAGTTTGTCGCTAGATGCTTAACTTGCCAACAAGTAAAGGCTGAACACCGAGTTCCCGCGGGAAAACTTCAGAGTCTGCCTATTCCTGTGTGGAAGTGGGAGAAGATCACCATGGATTTTGTGACGGGATTGCCACGCTCTCAGGCGGGGCATGACGCTATTTGGGTGATAGTGGATAGGTTGACGAAGTCGGCGCACTTCATACCTATTCATACGACCTGGACCGGAGAGAAGCTCGCACAAGTGTACCTTGACGAGATTGTGCGACTTCATGGAGTGCCTACATCGATTGTATCTGATCGCGACACACGCTTTGTGTCCCACTTTTGGAGGAGTCTACAGGACGCCTTAGGCACCCGATTGGATTTCAGTACAGCATTCCACCCACAGAGCGATGGACAGTCGGAGTGCACTATTCAGACCTTAGAGGATATGCTCCGGGCATGCGTGATAGACTTCTAGGGAGGATGGTCGCAGCATCTATCTATGGCGGAGTTTGCTTATAACAATAGTTATCAAGCAAGCATCAAGATGGCGCCCTTCGAAGCACTTTATGGACGGAAGTGTAGATCGCCACTTCATTGGAGCGAAGTTGGCGAGAGTTTGGCTCTAGGCCCTGATGTGCTCCAGGAAGCTGAGGACAAGGTTCGAATTGCTCGGGAGCGACTTTTGACGGCGCAGAGTAGACAGAGGAGCTACGCCGATCGA
>NW_017890882.1:0-15836 GCF_001540865.1 Ananas comosus | reverse complement strand
GGTCCCCAGCCTTGTGATAGTTGCTGGGAGGTTTTTGACACCTTTCCGAGGTGTGTGTCTAGTTTGTGAGCTTAGGGCGTTAAACGATTCTAGGTCACATAATGTCATCCGAAGAGTTATGGCGTGCTCGCTTGTATTCAGCGCATCCGATTGAGGCCTCACGGCCGAACATCCCTCGCTGGGAGTGTTCGTACACGCTTACTCGTGTTTACCGTTCGTTCGCATCAGGTTCAGAGTTCATAGGTTAGGAGTACAGAGATTGTACCGTTCCAGTGATCGTAGGGTTCCCAGATCAGGCTACAGAGATTCACTACAGGGTTGTGAGTGATCGAATCACGGAGAAATACTGTGAATTCGTCGTGTGACTAGTTCGAGTTAAGAACAAGATATAAAATAAATTTGTAATTATGATTACTGATAGTATCGGGCCCGGGTTACGGAGAAATACTGTAACCGGGTTAAGAGTTTATCAGGTTCAAGAGTTCGGGAGAGATCCGAAGATTTTAAGGATTACAGGGTTAACCGTATATCCAATTTACGTTCTCCCGTTCTAGGCAAAAGTATTATCCCTAGTACCAAGGGTTAGTATTGATCTTACGATTCAGAGTGTACGTACGTGAGATGGTGTATCCCCAGATTTTAAAGTGATATGTATTATATACGTACAATTCGTAAGGTTTTAAGTATAATTTATGTAAATTGTACCTTTACGTACTTAAAGATAAAAAGCTTTGTATAAACGGTTTATACTCGTAAAGAGTATAGTATCCGATCCAGTTTGGGTGGCTTGGCAGCGCACGAGGAAGCTAAGCGGCTTGCCTCAACAGGTGCTCACGCATCCCGAGGATGTTGGAGTGAGACTTGGCACCAAAATTCCAAAATCGGAATTTTTGGACAGCTCTCGGGTAGCCTGCAGCAGGGCTTGTACCGGAACAAGACTGACCTTGTACCGGTACAAGGGCTGATGGTTGTACCGGTACAGCCATCGGGCTTGTACCGGTACAGAGCCGCAGACCGAGCAACCCGAGCCTCGGGTTTGCATTTTCGTCGGCCTTGTACCGGTACAAGAACCCGTGTACCGGTACAAGGAGGCAGATTTCGTGCAGTTTGAACTGCAAGGGGTTTTTCGCGATTGTGGGCTTTCTATAACAGCACCCACGCCCCTTAGGGCTTCTTTTGTGCTGGGACCTGAGGAGGAGAAGGTGAGAGGAGCTCTCTCTCCCTTTCCTTGCATTTTTACCCCTTTGCTTGGTTTTTATTTGGGTTTTCTCTTCTCTTTTTGCATCTTGGTGGCTTCCCCACCATTGTTGATGGCTTAGAGCTTGGAGAGGAGCTTGTGGCTGAGGAGATCTCCCACCCCACTTGGATTGGAGCTAAGTTTGGGGCTTCCAAAGAGGTTAGAAACATGATTCCACCTTTTGATTCATGTTTTTGAGGCTTTATTGAATTGAAACCCTAGATTGTGATATTAGGGTTTATTTTTGGGCATTTTGAATCTAGGGCTTTTGAAGCTAGATTGATTGGATTAGAGGCTTCCATTAGGTTGGATTGGATGAGCCCTAGCTTCATTTTGGAGCTTTAGAGGAGAATTTTGCATTAGAGGTGAGTTTTCCTCACCTATAAATGATTAGCTTAATGTTTGAGCTATTGATGGTTCGTTTCGTTCGTGTGACGCATGTTCTTGTACCTCTAGGATACTAGGAGACTAGAGGACACCCTCGTTGGAGCGCACGAGGAGTTTCGTTGCCATCGGTGGGTTTGGCTTCGTGGAAATGGGGCGAAATGGCCCCTATGCTCTTTCTACTTGTCGTAAATTATTTTTAAGTTCATTTCTATGCTAAATGGAATTTATATGAATTTTAGAGCGCTTAAAATGAATGCCTCGTGTATTATGAAAATTTCACTATATAGTAGAGCTATATGAGTAGAATGCATGCATGTGGAAAAAGAGCTTATTTTGCAAGTGGTAAATACATCTCTTATGAGAATTATGACTAGAAATGTGTACTTGAGAACATATCTATCATGCTTGACATAGAGAATAAGAGTGTCTTAAAGGGGCACTTGAAACTAGTAAACTATGAAACTGCAACATAGAGACTTATTGGGAGGCCACTACATATCTGCTATATTCCATGTTTTAGACATGATGACATAGGGATAGGCCTTCGAGATACTTGACATATTCCATGTTATTAGACATGAGGACTTGGTACTTGCGACTGATCGTTTGACTACTTGCCATTGTGCTCATTCGCACATGCTTGTGAGGGTCGCTCCCTACAAGCCGGCACTCCGGAGATAGCCATCGCGATACATATTCGCCGTGCGGGATTGGGCGCCGAAGTGGATTGCCGTGGGCCAGGCTCATTCCTAGGGTGGGGATGATGACTACCACGGGGCCATTAGGCTCGGCACCGGCCAGACAGCCTTCGGGTGGGTCTCAGGGCCATAGACAGCCTTCGGGTGGGTCTCTTCAGATTCGACTTGAGCATTCGTTATGACATGTGGACAGATGATGATTTAGAGTATTATTTGGACATTGACTAGAATAGTAAACAATAGAACTTTACTATTTCGCATTGTGAACATTATGATAGTTGGAGACTTTTACTTCATGTATGGTTGTTTCATACTTATGCTATTTAGGCTAAGTAGAGATATCATGTTGTAGTAAGTTACATTTTACTTACCTTTCGCTTTTCTACATTTATAGTCACTAACCTCTTTTGTAGCTTTGGGCCTTGTGGTGCATTCACTGAAGTCAGTAATTGCCCACTGGGAACTATTTTTGATAGTTCTCACGCCCCTGTTTCTATGTTTCCTTTTCAGAGCCTTCGGCACCGGCGGAGGCACGGGATCGCGGCAAGGGGATCGCGTAGCTAGCTAGCGAGGAGCTTACTTGCCTAGGTGGTTTACTCTTTCTTTTGTAGTTGAGAGAGTGAGAGTTTTTGTACCCTGTATAGAGACCACCTATGTACCTACTCATAGCACTTGTATTTGGGATTCCCTATTGTATTTACTTTATGTTTTATTTAGTGGATTTACAGTTTGAACTTTATCCCTTGTTGTTAGCAATTAGACATTTTCTATGCTCTGATACTCCTAGATGTCTTTTATTATTGCTCTTATTATTGTTGTTTTTAGACGCCTTATATGTTGTAGACATATGGCGGGTCTGGGCACGCGCCGGGCGGGCTTCCGCTGGGTCCCGGGGCGTGACAGGTACTTTGCCTAGGTAGTTTACTCTTTCTTTTTGTAGTTGAGAGAGTGAGAGCTTTTGTATCCATGTATAGAGACCACCTATGTATCTACCTATAGCACTTGTATTTGGGATTTTCCTTGTATCACTTTATGTTTTATTTAGTGGATTTACAGTTTTATCCTTATCCCTTGTTGTAGCATTTAGACATTTATTATGCTCTGATACTCCTAGATATCTTTTATTATTGCTTCATTTATTGTTGTTTTTAGATGCCTTATATGTTTTAGACGTATGGCGGGTCTGGGCACGCGCCGGGCGGGCTCCCGTAGGGTCCCGGGGCGTGACACAATGCAAATCTTGTTTCTATGTCAATGTCACCCTTGTTTTCTATTGTCCAAGTCCAATCTCACATTCACACAAATTGAGGGTCCAATCACACATGTCCATTTTGGTTCTATCATCCTCTATGTTCAACTACGTTAGAAACATATAAATGAAGTTAAACCAAGTTTCACATGTAACTACCCTACTATGCATGAATGGGTATATATAAACATATATGCTCAAAAATAGAGAAAACAGACATAAAAGGGAATCCAACGACTCCGGCGTGCACCCCCCACCTCTATTGGTTGTGTGGGTGTAGATTACGAAGGCTCCCGCACTTTACGAAAGCCGATTCTGCACCCTATAATCAAAATAGTGCCATATTAGGCCCCTTTGTACATGAGCTATACTCTAACATTTTCGCAACGTTAAACGGAGTTGTCCAACGTGTTTAGAGCACCCCCAATTAGGTTTCTACGGGGTCAATTTGTCCCCGAAAATCCTAGGGCAAAAGCCCCAATTTTCAAGCCCTAACATTGCCATTTAGGGTTTCCCCATGAATCGATCCCAATCCTAAGCAAACGATAGCTTAGGATCACCTAAAAAGCACTCTAGTAAGGTTTCTAGACCTTTGGTACCAACCTTAGGGCTCCAAACACCACTTCCAAGGATTCACCATGAGAGCACTTTGAGCTCTCTTGGGAACCATGGTGTACATGGCTCAAAAGAGCCTTTAAAGCCTCTAGGGAGCACAAAGCTCTCATTTTCTAAGCCAAAATCCAAACCCTGGGCTCATTTCTACCAAAAACTCACCTTAGCCCAAGCTCCTCCAAGTCCTTCTTGTAGGAGAGCTTGTAGAACCCACCAAGGCCTCCAAATCCTCCTTCCCTTCACTTCTTTTTCTTCTTCTCCAAGCCCTAGAGGAAGAGTTCTAGAGAGAGAAAGAGAGGAAATGGGTGAGAAGGGTGAGAATGGCTGTGGGAGAGAGAGAGGAGTCCATATATAGTTTTGTAACAATTGCATTTAAGCCCCTCCACTTGTTTCCCCTGATCTGCCCAGACTTGGCATTTTTCACCTTCGGGGACCGGTCTCCCCGACCAGGGACCGGTTCCCGAACGGGTGTTTTTTAGGATTTAGCCAAATTTTTGAGTTTCTCAGCTGTTGCGCAGCGAGGGACCGGTCTGCCCGTCAGGGACCAGTCTCTCGAGGACCAGTCTCACCACCAGGGACCGGATGCCTCAGGATTTCCTAGCAGGCTACGCGCACGGGGACCGGTCTCTCCTTCAAGGACCGGTCCCTGAGAGCTCAAAATCTGGGACTTAGCCAGATTTTCAGATTTGCTCTCCGGGTCCCTTTTTGCTCCGTTTATGAACTCTAATGCACTTAGGGTCCATTCTAACTCGTTCAATTCTGCGTTCCGCTCGTTTTGACGGAACTCGGCACGATTTACGTGGGATGTGGTATATTACAATTATCGAGAATTGAACAGAGTCACGATCAAGAATAAGTACCTACTACCCCGAATCGATGACTTGTTCGATCAGTTGCAAGGGTCGTGTGTGTACTCAAAGATAGATTTGCAATCCGGCTATCACCAACTGAAGATCAAGCTGGAGGATGTGCAGAAAACTACGTTTCGTACACGATATGGACACTACAAATTCACGGTTATGCCATTTGGACTCACGAATGCTCCAGCGGCATTTATGGACTTGATGAAACGTGTCTTCAGAAAGTTTTTGGATCGATTTGTCGTGGTCTTCATAGACGACATATTGGTCTATTCTCGTAGTGACGAGGAACATGCCGAGCATTTGAGAATAGTGCTTCAAGTCCTTCGGGAGGAGAAGCTATATGCTAAATTGAAGAAGTGTGACTTTTGGCTTCGCGAGGTCGCCTTCTTAGGGCATGTGATTTCCGCGGGTGGAGTTTCCGTAGACCGGAGGAAAGTTGAGGCAATCAAGAATTGGCCGTGCCCGACGAATGTCACGGAGGTTCGAAGCTTCGTGGGCTTGGCGGGCTACTATAGGCGGTTTGTGGAAGGCTTTTCCAAAATAGTGATTCCACTTACCCGCCTGACTCAGAAAGGCACCAAGTTTGTTTGGAGCGAAGAGTGTGACCGGAGTTTCAAAGAGTTGAAGCAAAGATTGACTTCGACTCCGGTGCTCGCCCTACCGGTGCAGGGCGAAGACTTTGTAGTCTATAGTGATGCCTCCTATCTTGGATTGGGGTGTGTGTTGATGCAAAACGGGAAAGTGATCGCCTATGCATCCCGTCAGCTGAAGAGCTATGAAAAAAATTACCCCATCCATGATTTGGAGCTAGCGGCGGTGATTTTCGCCCTGATGTTATGGAGGCACTACTTATATGGCGCCGATTGTGAGATCTATACTGACCCCAAGAGCTTAAGGTATCTGTTTACACAGAAGAGCTCAATATGCGTCAGCGGCGGTGGTTGGAGCTGTTAAAGGATTATGATGTTGATATCCTCTACCACCCCGGGAAGGCAAATGTGGTTGCGGATGCATTGAGTAGGAAATCGGCGAAGAACCTCGCTTTTGATGTTACCTAGCAAACACCCCTATAGCTGGACATGGAGCGATTGGACCTTGAAGTGGTCGCTCCCCCAGTTGATGGCACTCGTTGTCCAACCGACCCTGTTGGAAAGGATTAAAGATCTGCAACCTGCAGACCCAGAACTCCAAAAGGTGCGGCGAAACATCGAGGAAGGGCGTGGCAGCGATTTCAAGGTAGACGCCGATGGTACGCTTCGGTTTCGAAACCGATGGTGTGTGCCGAAAGATGGAGAGCTTCGTGAATTGATTCTACAAGAAGCACACCGATCTCCATATGCCAATCACCCGGGCGGCGCCAAGATGTATCAAGGACTAAAAATGCACTATTGGTGGCCGGGAATGAAGAGTGACATTGGACGTTTTGTGGCAAAGTGCCTAACATGCTAACAAGTAAAGGCCGAGCGTCGATTTCCAGCGGGAAAGCTTCAAAGCCTACCAATCCCCGTTTGGAAGTGGGACGACATATCGATGGACTTCGTGGTCGGCTTGCCTCGCTCAATGGGCGGCCACGATGCAATTTGGGTAATTGTGGACCGATTGACAAAGTCGGCTCACTTCTTGCCGATCCACACCACGTGGTCGGGTGACAAGTTAGCGCAGGTGTACCTTGACGAGATAGTGAGACTGCATGGGGTGCCGAAATCGATCGTGTCGGATCGTGACCCCCGGTTCACTTCACACTTCTGGAAGAGCCTGCAGGAAGCCCTTGGCACACGGCTTGATTTTAGCACTGCATTTCATCTTCAGACCGATGGGCAAACAGAGAGAACTATTCAAACTCTGGAGGACATGTTGCGAGCGTGTGTCATCGACTATAAGGGAAGTTGGTGTGACCACCTACCTATGGCCGAGTTTGCCTACAACAACAGTTATCATGCTAGTGTGGAGATGGCACCGTTGGAGGCTCTTTATGGGCGGACGTGTCGGTCTCCTATACACTGGAGCGATGTAGGTGAGCGTGCTGAGTTCAGCCCAGATGTGTTGCGAGAAGCGGAAGAGAAAGTCCGTCTGGCTCGCAAGAGATTGCTCACGGCGCAGTCGAGACAGCAAAGCTATACAGATAGGCGCCGTCGAGATATAGAGTTCGCGGTGGGTGACCGCGTGTTCTTAAAGGTTTCACCAATGCGGGGTGTGAAGCTGTTTGGAGTGCGGGGAAAGCTAATTCCCCGATACATTGGACCATATGAGATATTGGAGCGAGTCGGCACGGTGGCCTACCGACTTACTTTACCACCGAAGCTTGCGGATGTACACAATGTGTTCCATGTCTCCAATCTCCGTAAGTACATTCACGACCCTGAGCATGCAATGCTATATGAACCGCTGGAGCTTCAAGGAGACTTGAGCTATGAAGAGTTTCCGGAAGGGATTATCGCCCGAGAAGTGCGAAAGTTGAGGAATCGAGAAATTCCTTATGTGAAGGTCAGGTGGAGCAATCACGAGGATCGCGAAGCCACCTGGGAACTCGAGGATCTGATGAGAAAGCACCATCCTCATCTATTTGAGGAGTAAGGTATGAATTTGAATTAAAGTAAAGAATTGAGTTAGTTTCGAGGACGAAACTCCTTTTAAGGAGGGGAGGATGTAAGGAAGTGAATTCTCGAAATCCGAGGATTTTACTTCATTCAGGATCGACTAACTGTCGAGAGTGTACCATTTGTGGGAGTTGGAGATGTCCAAAACACAAAATGTGCTTTGGAGTTGAGTCTGCGAGAGCAAATAGGCAAAATCTGGACTCAGCAGATTTTTGCTCTCGGGGACCGGTCCCTGGAGGGAAGGACCGGTCCCCGTAGCTGATGGTCGCGGGGGAGGTCGATGCGACCGGTCCCTGGCTAAGGGGACCGGTCCCCGTGCGCGACACCCGCGAAGGAAAGCCAAAATTTGGCTAAGTCCTGAAGGTTCCCCGTTCGGGAACCGGTCTCTTAGGAGAGACCGGTCTCCCAGGGACCGGTCCCTAAGGTGAGGACTGGTTCCCGAACGCGAAAAGTCCCCAGACTGCAGGAAGAGCTCTCGGGGACCGGTCTCCCCGACCGAGGACCGGTCCCTCTGGGCGAAAACTGCCCAGTGAGGGCTGTGCAATGGACGAAAAGTTGAAGGATTTTTATGCAAAATGGCATTTATTAGAGTGGGCTGAGCCCTCTTTCTCCCTCACACCCTCTCATTTTCTCTCTTTCTCACACTCTCTCTTGCTCCCTCTCTCTCCCTCTAGAAAAGAAAGAACAAAAGAGAAGGAGAAGAAGAAAGAGAATAAAAAGAAGGAGGAGAAGAAGAAGAAGGAGGAGAACAAGATAGAGAAGGCTTGGAGCATCTTCCTCTCTTTCTCTCTTCTCCATTGGTGTAGCTCAAGAGGTAAGCTACAAACCCTAGCTTGTAAAACTTAGGGTTTTGGATTTTTATGCTTTGGAATGGGTCAAATGAACCCTAAGCTACCTTCTAAATAGATCAATCCCAAGAATCTAGGGATTTATTGGGTGGTTTGCTATAGGTGCAAACCTAGGGCTCCAAAATGGGATTTTTGTAAAAATATGAGATTGATCTCATTTGAAGCCTTGGAAACCATATTGGTAGGTCACAAAACGTGGGGGCGAAGTCGGTTTTAGCCTTCGGCGAGCCGGCGTGAAGTTTTCGGCAAAATAGGGCCGGGATAGCTTGGATTTGGGCGAGGAAGGCTAAAGCCTTTTCGTAAAGTTCGCCGAGGAGCGTTTCCAAAGCCTCTACATCGATAAAAGGTGGGGGGTGCCATTCTGAAGCTTTCGAACTCCTTTCTATGTCTTAGATTGCATGAAATCTCATCTCTTCATGTTGCATTGTAGGATTGCATAGTAGCACCATTCCTTATACTTTCTAAATGATAATCTAGTGTAGTTGGAACGCTTAGTAACTAGATAGGTGAGGATTGGGTCGGAACGTGGATCCTATGATGCTAAAGATAGAGATAAACCCGATGGGGGTGTTGATGACATAGAAAGTAGTGTTATTGTTAAAGAACAAACGAGTGGCATCCAAACATTGAATGATGACGAGTGGCATTAATGTAGTGTAGACGACACTAAAGGTCGATGGACCTAGGGATAGGCGGATCCCTTAGAATATGCCTTGTGAACAATGAATTTAGAAACGCTAAATAGCATTGCATGAAAGTCGGGAACAAATGATTCCGCGAGAGATGTTGACTCTAGTTGTAGAGCATCCTCACTTGGAGAGGATTTGATTGGGTTGTTGACCCTAGTTGTAGGGTATCCTCACTTGGAGAGGATAGATCTAGCTCACAGTCTGCGTTTGGGATGGTATAGCCATCCAATCCCCACATGGAGGGGATTGTCGTCGAGTACTCCGGAGTGTCGCGCGACTAGGACCACTTGGAGGTCCGGACCACATGGAGGTCCGCAGACGGTCCCGGGCTTGGGTGCACTTGGAGCTCCCTCCCCACTTTGGGATTGAAAGGTGAGTCATGGGCGAGCCCTAGGGCCTCGCCACAGATTGGGTAAATGGAAAGGTTAAAGGTTTATTAATGTCATTGAACATTGCTATTCGAACATGGATCGAATTTGTTAGCATGATAGCAAACCTTTATTATATGATGCATGCATTCATATTCATGATTATGGGCATAGTAGCATAGCTTTCCTACTATCGCATTTACAGCTTTCAGATACATATCTTTCTATCTATCTATCTGTTGTTACTTGTGCCCACTTGGACCTAGTGGGGAGATCGGCAGAGTCGGCGGCCGAGCCCACTGGGAACTATGGAAGATAGTTCTCACCCCGCTCTATTTCCAGTGGTAGGTTCAGGGCTGCAGAGAGAGGACCGCGGCAAGGGCATTGCGCCCGACCAGTGAGACCGTGGTAGTATAGTAGCTTTCCTTTTTGCATTAGTCACCTATGTATTGAGAGAGAGATTCATTGTAGGTGAGGATTTGGAGGGCTATGTATTTTGGATGAAAAAATGTATTCACTTAAGGAAAATGAGGATGTTGAAACCATTGAACTAGTTAGCAAGGTACTCTCTTTATTTCACTTGTTTTATCTCGTGGATTGCTTACTCTTTGTATTGTTCGCACTATTTGTGCCATCGTGAGTGTGTATGCTTAGAATTTAATTTTCTGGGTAAATTCTTGTACACATTCCTGTTGTTGAGCCTTGGGCGGACAGGAGAGGTGCTGTCCGTTCGGCGACCCACCGCCGCGGCCGAACCGTGCCAAATTGGTAGTGGATTCGGGGCGGGGCGTGACAGGTACAACCATCAACCTTGTACCGGTACAAGACCTCCAGATAGCCACCCGAGAGTTGGCCAAATCCCGTTTTTCCGGGTTTTGGTGCAAGGCTTTAATCTGCAAATCTCGGGATACGAACCATAGGTCGGAACACAATAAACGACCCCCCAGAAAATCTGAAAAAATTCAGAACACAGCTAGGACACTCGAACCTCGCAATTTGCAAAGGTCGAGTGTGTTATATTCACCCCTCCTAAAAAGGAGTTTCGTCCGCGAAACTCGAAAGCACACACCATACCTCAAGACTCCGTTTGAAAAAGATGGGGATAGCGCTCCTGCAAGGCGCTTTCCCGCTCCCACGTGGCCTCCCGCTCCCCGTGGTTGCTCCAAAAAATCTTCACATACGGAATTTTCCGATTCCGCGACTTCCACACTTCGCGAGCCAAGATCCTCACGGTTTGCTCCTCAAAACTCAAGTCGTCCCGCAACTCCAAAGGTGTAGCATCCAATACATGAGTCGGGTCGAAGATGTACTTCCGAAGGACCGATACATGAAAGACGTTGTGCATGCCCGATAGGTTTGGTGGTAGAGCAAGTCTATACACTACCAGACCTACACGCTCCAAGATCTCATACAGTCCAATAAACTTGGGGCTCAACTTACCCCGAATCCCAAATCTCCTGATCCCTCTAGTCGGCGAGACCTTCAAGAATACATGGTCTCCAACTTGGAATTCTAAGTCTCACCGCCGTCGGTCTGTGTCGCTCCTCTGTCTACTCTGCGCCGTCAAAAGTCGCTCCCGAGCAATTCGAACCTTGTCCTCAGCTTCCTGGAGCACATCAGGGCCTAAAGCCAATCTCTCGCCGCCAACTTCGCGCCAAATAAAGTGGCGATCTAACACTTCCGTCCATAGAGTGCCTCGAAGGTGCCATCTTGATGCTTGCTTGATAACTGTTAAGAGATTTATAGGTTGGCGAATTTCGTAAAGTTGTTGTGGAGTCTTGAAGAGTTGATCGCAGAAGTTTTTGAGAAAAGATTCAAATTGGAGGACAAAGACAACATTCCGGAAAAGATCGACACCTAAAGGTATGTTAGAAAAGATCATTTGTGGTGAAGATACATGATTAAAATAAGTTCAGAAGGCTTAGATTGTTTTTAAACAAATTTCTGAATTTCTTCTGTTCTGGGACCGGTCTCTGAATGGAGAGACCGTTCCCCAAGTCCTCACTGCGTAAAACTTGATGCAACCGCCCACGTGATGAGAGACCGGTTCCCGACCTTGGTGTTTTGTCGCGCAGCGAGGGACCGGTCTCAATTTGAGAGACCGGTTCCCGAACGTGGTTTTTGTCACGCAGGGAGGACCGGGTTCCTCACGTTGAAGACCGGTCTCCTCACAGACCGGTCTCCTCGACAGGACCGGTCTCTGAGGACGACACGGTTTTTGAAATCGACTTTTGCAATCCTAGTCTACTTCTAAAGTCTTCTAAACATAAAATGACTATGTGGGTCATCTAAAATTAAGGCTTTGGATATTCTAACCAATTCTAAACCCTAGAAAACTTGTAAATATACCGAACTTCTAATTCATGGAAGTTAATGATGTATGTTAGCTTGAAAGCCATTGGAATCATTCCGGCGAAGTTCGTAAGCATTCGGTGCTTCGGCGCATAGGGCGGAAAACGGGACCCGAAAGCTATGTTGGACCATGGACTAAATCCGGCATTTACGTGGATGAAAGATGATGAAAATATGTTTGAAAACATATTTGGAGAGTCTCGGTTCGATTTGAAAAGAATCGGAGGTCAACGAGCGAAACGAGCGAAAACGGAGTGAAAAAGGATAAAGCTGAAAATGCTGAAAATTTGGCTAAGTCTGGAATCTGGCCTTTCGGGGACGTCTCTCACCCTGCAAGGACCGTCTCAGAACCCGAAAATGCCCAAGTTTGGGCTGATGGCAATGTTGTAAAATTGGGAAGTTGGCTAATGTATAGGCTCCTCTTCTTCCCTCTTTACACTACAGCACACACACATAATAGTTTGAGAGAGAACTCCTCCTGTCTCTCTACGAATGCTCTCTCCCTCCTCTAGAAGTGAGATAAAAAGGAGGAGAGAATTGGTGGAGAAGAGAGCAAAAAGATGGAGCTTCATCTTCATCGCCTTCCTTGAGCCATTGAGCAAGCTTCTTGAGGTAAGCCTTCTTGAGTTTTAATGGTAGATCTTAGGTTAAGTTTTTATACTCTAAAGATGATTTTAATGGAATCTTAGCATCAAATAGATGGTTTATTGCTTGATTCATGAGATGAAAATGGGGCATGTTTGCTAATAATGGCATTTAGGGCTAAAAACGGGGTTTGTAAATAGTTGAGTTTTGATCTCATTGACCCTATACAAACCTAATTGGGGTATAACGAACGGCGTTGGTGCGCTCGGTTCGACAATCCGACGAGTGTAGCCGAAGTTATTGAAGAATACAATCTGTTGGTAGCAGATATGCCGCAGCCACCGCGGATAGTCCAAAAATCATGAAATGGATTGGAGCATCGCGATGTCGGGGAATAAACTCCGAACAGACGGATCGCGGATTGGTGGCCGTTCGGGGTGTCCGCAAGAGTTCGAGCCGAACCGGGTCACTGGATGCCCCGGGAGGCCGATTGCAAGTGACGACAAGCAATCGGAACGCGTTAGAAGTGGTTGTGGCTTACCGAAGCGACTAGGTCGCCTTCAATGCCAAGTGTAAGTGTGTTTCACTATTGATGCATGATAAGAATGTTAAGTAAGAATGCATAATAAGAATGTTAAGTAAGAATGGCACCAATAATGATGCTAATAAATGTATACAATGCCATGATAAAAATGCTAAGAAATGAATGCATGTGATAGATGTAAGTAATGCATGTATATGTGCCAAGTAAATGATCATATAAGATGTATGTTGAAGAAATGCATGTTGTCATAAAGGAAATGCTAAAAGTATGCATATGGACATAATGTAAGAACACTAAGCTAAGGCTTGTGACATTTTATGAAATGTTTGATAAAGTATGAGTGAAATTTAAAGGCCATGTTGAGATGTATGATATGTAAACATATAGGAGCTAAATGTATGATCCCGTATTGTGAGATATTTAAAACTGACATAAAGTAGAAAGCATGCATAAATAAAGATAGGAGTGCTAAGTAAATGGATATGTGTAAGTTGACATAAATGCACCTATAGATCGAGTGGCATTGAACCTAGTGTCAAGGACATAGGTTATAAAAAAGATAAATAAATGATGAACCTAGTGTCGATGAACATAGGTTTTCACGAGAGTGGCATGTCAAGTATGATTCTAGGTGTGGACAACTAGGAAAATAAGAATATGAATGGCATTGAACCTAGAGGTTTTTCAAGTAAACTAGTGTAAATGTAATGATATAGAACCCTAGAGTCAAATGAAACTTAGGTGATAAAGAATGTTGGACCTATTCCAATGAACCTAGGCTAAGAGGATAACTGACATTGAACCTAATGTATTAACTTAGGTGAGTAAAGGCTTGACCTAGATAGGTCGATAACATAGGGTGAGACCAACCCTCGAGTAATGTGAAGTGGATTCCGGATCCCTGCTGTCATGCAGCGGCTGGCTAGTGCCAGCATACAACTCGATAGTTCTTGGCCGCGGGTGCATGTGGCGTGTTCCTCTCCCACCGGAAGAACTTCGAGGCTTGTTAATGAGAGCAAGAAACAAATGAGCGCTAGGGTGCATGTGCATGTTCCATCTCCCTATCGGGAATCTCGGCTGCGGGTGTATGCGGCATGTTGCCTCTCCCACCGGGGATCCCTGACCACAGGGTGTAACCACTACTGGCGACCCGTTGGGCGATGTGGTTTGTGATTGAGGGCTGAGTGCATGTGTGAGTTCCTTCACCCTCGAGCCGGACAGAGCGCCGGACTATCCGCAGTTGATTGACTCAAGACCGAGTCGGATGCCATAGTTGGCTAAGGGAGAATAACCTTAGGAAAGAAAAGGCTAATGTGTATAATATTGCTAAGGCTGAGTACCCTTAGTAAAGCATAAAGAATAAAGAATAAAGTGTAAAGCATAAAGAGTAAAAAAATCACGAACAAGAAAGGCTAATGCTAAAGAATGACAATTTAATAAAGAATAAAGAAAGGTAATCTAAAGAATAGCTAGTAAAGTAAAGAATGGTAAAATAAGAATGGATAAGAATAAAGTGTAGAAGCAAACTAATCTACGATATGAAGTTGCATAATTGCATATGCATGTTGTGAGGCAAAAGCATGGTAATGTAGTTGCATGATTTATGATTTTATTCTATCTATTGGACTAACATGTTTGTTTGCCTCCTTTGACCTGATGGTCGAGCTCTTCCTTGGGTGGCCGTACCCACTGGAAACTATGGAGTTAGTTCTCACCCACGTTGTTTCGGGTTTTACCAGGTCCACACGCGAGCGGCGCGGCGGCGCGAGGAAAGGGCGTAGCTCGCGTAGTTAGCGCCTAACCACTGAGACCAGATAGCAGCACCCTGAGTCGGCTTCTTAGGGTATAAAAATCAAAGAACCAAAAATGTGAAATAATGTAAGAACAATGTTGTAATAACTATGTTAAAATCGGATTGTATTTGGAAGTTAAAGTGAAAGCTAATGTAAGAATCAAATGAGAATTGTGATGTAAAAATGTATGAATGTGAATGCTTGTAATAAAGCAAGTAGATTTATGTTTTGAATACTTCCTTATGCAATCTTTGCTTGAAATGTGTTCCTGGTTGGAACTTCGTCATGTATTGATTGCGACCCTTGAACGTACACGGGAACCTGTCCGCGGTACAAGGGAAACCCTGTCTGGTTCGGCCGGTACTGTGGCGCGGCGCCGCGACCTACGAGCCAAATAGGCGGGTGGTCGCGGTCGTGACAGATAAGATGGTATCAGAGCATAAAAAGAACATAAAGAGAACATAGAGAGACATAAAAAGAACATAAAAGAGTTAAAGAAAATGGTTTAGCTTGACCTAGAGAACCCTAGATAGTAAACGCATAGGAGATTAAGGCTCGTGAGAAACGAGAACTGGAGACTTGTGGCGAAAGTTAATGATTGGTTATGTGAAACCTCTATAATGTGATGTTAGAGGTAAGTTCAAGGTGGGTTATATCCAACCGAGTGTGTTCATGTTGGCTGTACGACAAATGAAACCAGAGTGAGAAATAGACCCCTTAGAATAACTTGCGACGATTTTGAGTCAATTGTTAATTTTTTACTCTCCTCATTGAAGGTTAGACATTAATCGAGTTGTCATGTGTTAGGAACGATGGCAACCGCATAGGCATCTCGGCTTAGACGACGCGGGAATGGGACAAGTGATGTTCCTCGAGCAGATCGGGCGCAGACGAAACTCGAGCTCCGTGAACAAGTTGGGAATGTTTGTGGTGCGTAGTGGGCAGGCTCATAGGCGAGGCTGCTATCGCCAGGCGTCCGAGAACGGATCAAGAGACCCAGGAGACTCGTGGAGA
>NW_017890881.1:17797-31202 GCF_001540865.1 Ananas comosus | reverse complement strand
ATCATATATAGGCTAGAGCTTACTATCTATATAATTAGGATAGTAGCATAGTGTCCTATCACTGGTTGTAACGACCAGCCACTTTAGAACAATAACTCGTTGGGCCCAAACAACCGGCCCAAAATGCTTAAGCCCTAGCTTATTATTACTAGTGTCTAAGTCTCTTTATTAAACCCAATGACACCTCATTCCATCCGATGTGGGACTATTGGGCGTGTCACAGACTCCCCCCCGGCTTAAGGCCCTGAACGTCCCTCGTCAGTCCAAATACACACAGCCCAAGTTCACAGGCTATGTGAGACTCGTCTCGCTAGCGTCATCTAGACCCTGGCCCCACGAGACTCGCACACATGTCCAGCTCCGTGAACCGGCTCTGATACCAAATGCTAACGACCCAGCCCACTAGCACAATAACTCTTTGGGCCCAACACAACGGCCCAAACGCTTAAGCCCAGGTTAATTATTACTTAGTGTCTAGTCTCTTATTAAACCCATGACAACCCCATCCCCGATTGGACTATTGGGTGGGGGTCACCTGTTCTGGAGAAGGATTCCGAATCTGGATTGAGCCAAAGACTAGAGTATTTAAATATCTAGAACTAAATTTTATAAATTTTAAAAATTATTTACATGGTGATCAAAGTGTCGTAAAACGACAGACGCCTATATGAGTCGTTTTGCTTGTTACAGTGCAGGAGCAATCCACTTTAAATTTTTATAGAAAACAAAAAAACTCCCCCCACCCTGATTATGAGAGAAAGTCTAACCTCTATTTTAAGAAGATTATTTTACTTATACTTATGACGTCAAACTGCTTAAGATCGAACTTGATAATGATTATTAAATATTACAAATTTGGTTCTAAATTGTGAATCAGTTTCAACGGGTGCCGATTATCTCAATGAAGTCGACATCAAAACGAAAACGAGTCTCCTATCCTTAATTAGCCCGAATAGCCGGGACTAATATATATATATATATATATATATATATATATTATATATATATATATATATGATGAGGCGAGAGGAGTCAGAGCAGAGAGAGAGAGAGAAGAGAGAGAGAGTAGTCTCCTAGATAGATAGGAGAACCATTATAAAAAAAGAGGCTCTATGCTTTCGGAAGCACTGGAGCCTATCCGTGCTTCCATCTCCGTCGATGCCGACTTCGAAGTCGTCACGGCCCGAACTGATCTAGAGTATTTGAGTACCTTAGATAATATTTTATGATTTACGGTTATCATTTGCTATTTTGAACGGCAAGGCGGCTCAAAATCAACCGCAGCGAAATTAAAAATATTACAAAATGTAATAATAATGACATTAAATTTTAAATCAAAGATATTGATCTTGTTTTATATAGTATAAAGAATTTTTACTCCAAAATTTCACGGATTTGGTATTTCTACACCCGTTAAATTTGCAAACGAACTCACTACGGCCCATTAAAATTTATTGATTTTGAGCCATTCGATCAGCCTCTAGGCAAATGATATCAAAAAATAATAAAATTTATTCTAGGTACTCCAAATAGTCTAGGATCAAGTTTGACAGGACGATCCGACGACGAAGCCCGAACGAGCTGGAAGCACGAAAGGCACATCATACATTTTATTCATCTAAAATATAAGATTTTTTTTATTTATTACGTGATATGAAAAATAACAAAAAAAAAAAGCTACTTGTACGGTTTTTAAAAAAAATATACATCTTACATTCCATCCATATAATGGATGAGATCTCTTTTGGGGGGTACCTGTGACATTGGCCAAATAAAAAATTCTCTCAGATTAGATAGATGGATGTAAATCATACACCCCAATATGAAGTATATGGGTCGCTATTTTTTGTCCCTGTATAATTTAGCTTATTTTTACTTTATCGCACCGTATGACTCAAAGTTATATTTAATTATTCTACAATATTATGTTTACTTTTATCAAAAATACTTTCTATCAAATATAATAAAAAAAGTGAATTTCTTTTTTATAACTGCATAATAGTTAAGTATAAAATTTTGAACAATATTTTGAATCATAGGATGACAAATTAAAAATAACTAACTCCAAGAAGGGCATATTGAAGTTTGCCCAAAAAAACATAAAGAAAACGAAGAAAACAAGTGAAGTGAATGATGCTACTATTTTGCGCAAAAATTGAAGTTTTTCATAGTTAAGATTTTATTATTATTTTTTCACTTATTTTTCTCGTAATTGACTTCGGTTCGAGATAGATCGAAATCAATTATGATATTTTTAGATGTTTGAATTTCGATCAAAAGTAAAGTTATAATGAACCAAATAAAAAAAAGTAGATATTTATGGTTGAAAATCACTTCAACCCTACTCACTTTGGTGAAACAAACATCCGCTCAGCATTATTTTTGTTCGCTGTATCATACTTTTGTATTTTTTTTACAAAGATACTATTGAACTATCTTTTTTGTTAATTCCTACAGTGTACTTCAGATTTATTTTTATTTGCTATTTTGTTTTTTCAAATATGTTAGTACATTATTATTTTTCATCGATTATACATGAACTTACAACTCTAATCAAAGGCACTGGGAAAAAAAATAAACGATCTCTCATAGATTTGTTGAAAGCTTCAATCAAAATGTTATTAATTATTTTTCATTATTTTTATACATTCTTTATATATTTTTTGAATCAAAATGGGTCAAATATATGCTCTGCCTTTGTTAAACCTGTGCTTTTTAACTGATTTGTTAGGTTCCTTTTAAAGCCATAGATTTATTAATTATGATGTAGATAACAAAAAAATATATATAAGAAAATTTCAGTGGTGAGCTCTCCAATAATATCTTATTGAGCAACCCAATTCGCTGCATGTGTCAAATTTGTTTCTATTCAACGAGTTCTTTTAATGGGAAAAAAGACTACCCAATCTTTATTTTCTTTTTTTATTGAAGCTTGCTCAATTTCAAATTGTTTTTATTTGAGGTTTTATAATTAATTAGATTAAAAATTTAGATTTAATGACTCTGTAAATTATTATCTATCAATTGGTCTAATTTTATTTGCTAAAAATTAATTAAAATAATTAAATTGAGTAACGTATCAGCGAATTTAGTAAAATGATTAATATTTTTGGACGAATTAATTTCAAATAATCAAATTTTTTGAAAATTAAATACAAAAACTGAAGTTGAGAGATTCATTTCAAAATCTCATGTAGTTGCGGGTGCTCTTATACATGTTTAACTGTATAAGCTAAACTACACTTTTGGGTCCTCAAACTACAAAGTGCATGTTTGGCGATCAAACTCTCAAAATAGTTACGATTTTTCGCTTAAAATTTAACTAGCTAAATAATGATATGTTACTAATGTAACAAGAATATAGTATTTTAATTATTGCTACACGATTAAATTACTATAACATCACTGTTTCATCAGTAATAGGTCACATTAAGTCATCTAAATTGAACAGTAAAATTTAGTTATTATAATAATTTAAAAAAAGTTTAAGCTAGAAATTGTAAGGATGCAAAGTTTGGGAACTCATCAGTAATAGGTCGCAATAAGTCATCTAAATTGAAAAGTAAAACTTAGTTACAATAATAATTTAAAAGAGTTTAAATCAGAAACTGTAACAATGTAAAGTTTGAGAACTACGAGTGATGAGAAAGTATGATAGAAATTAAAAATGTTAACGAAGGAGGAGTTCATGAAAAGAGAAAAATAAAATCATAGAATACTAAATTGACAAACTTTAAATTAATTATAAAGTACTAAAGTAAAAAAGCAGAAAATCATAAAAATAACATTTAAAATTTATCGATCTGTTAAAGTACTGAACACGGGACTTTAAGTGTTGATACGTGCTTCTATAGTTTAAGGATCAAAAGTGCAATAATTATAGGGAAATTACTTATATATCTGAAAAGTTTCCCAAACTTTCTAATTTACACCCCTCTTGGAAGACTAATATTGAAATTATCCTTTTTATGTTCCATTTATTTTAAATATACCCCTAGAGTTGATATTTGTTAATGACTATTGTTATCTCTTATGAAATAACTATTTTTCCTTTTAAAATTATATTCCTTATTACCATCTACGATCTTTTCTTATTTTTTCTTTATAGTTTAGGGGCATACAAGTATTATTGCTTTTTTGATTTTTTGAATATACCTTTCTACCAATCTCCAATATTTCTTATTTTCTCTTAAGTTGAAGGAACCATAAGTGTCAATTTAATATTTTTTAGATTGTAGTTGATATTTATTTACATTAAGCTCAATCATTTAACTAAGGATGATAAACGTTAGAGTATTTGGCGAATAACGTGAAGACATATTTGAAGGTATATGGAAAGAAAAAGAAAAGAGTAAATAAAAATTTATCTTTAAATTTGAGGATTTTGTGCATATTATCACTAATGATATATATATAATTATATATATATATATTATAATATATATATTATATATATATCTATATATATATATATATGATATATATTATATATAAATTTATTAAATTGTTGATGGATTTTGTGACTTACTTAATAATATATATATAATATATATAGATATATATATATATATATATATATATATATATATATATATATATATTATATATAGTGAGGTACATATGCTATCGGAAGCGAACGGAGCCTTCTGTGCTTCCAGCTCGTTTTCGTTTGCACCTTTCGATCGTCGATCGCTCCATTAAACTTGTATTAAAGAGTTATTTTGAGATCCCTTAAAAGAAATATAAATTCTTGTTATTTTTCGATATCATTGACCTAGTGAATTCGAATGGCTCAAATCAAAAATATTAATGGCATGTAAGTGAGCGTCTGTTTGCAGTTTAACGGATTGTAAAATATCCAAATCACTGTTTAAATTTGATTAGAAAATTTTTAATATTAAACACAACGATTCAATAATCTTTGATTTATAAATTTAATGTCATATTATTTACATTATTTATTATTTCTAGGTAACTTCAAATACTACTATGATCTAAATTTAACGGAGCCCGATAGACGATCGAAGATCGCAAAATTCGAAACAAGGACTGGGAGCACTGGAAGGCTCTGTGCTTCGATCAGCATAGTAGGCCACACTATTTATATATAATATATATACATATATATATATATTAATATATATATAATAATATATATAGTAGGCTGGTATGCTCTGAAGCTAAACGGAGCCCTCGTGCTTCCAAGTTGTTTTTGAATGTTCGTGACTTTCGAATGACGAATCGGTCTCCATTAGAGTTGATCTCTGAGTATATGACATACTAGAAATAAATTTTCGATTTTTCTATATATTTGCCTATTGACGAAGGTCAAACATCCATAATTTTAACGGCCGAGTAAGCGCGTTGCGAAGATTAACGTGTAGAAATATCCAAATACATGAAATTTTGAGTAGAAATTTTTATACCGTATTTAAAACAGATCAATAAGTTTTGATCTAAATTTTATATCATTCATCATATTTTGTAGTTTTATTTTCAGCCTGTTTACAATAAGTATATAGCGGGGAATTACTTTATACTCTGAAAAGTTTCAACTTTGTAATTTACCCCTCTTGGACGACTATATTGAAATTTATCCTTTTTATGTTCCATTTATTTTAATTACCCTAAGTTGAATTTGTTTAATGACTTTGTTATCTCTATGAAATAATATTTTTCGCTTTTAACTTATATTTCCTTATACCGATCATCGATTTTTTATTTTTCTTAAGTTAGTGGGCTAAAGTTTATGCTTTTTGTTTCTTTTTGTATACCTTTCTACCATCACCTAATATTTATTAGTTTCCTTTAAGTTAGGACAAAAGTGTCATTTAATATTTTTTTATTGTGTTGATATTTAACTGACATTTTAACTACATTACCTTAACGATGTAACTGTTAGAGTATTTTGGAATAACTGAAGAACCGATATGAAAGGTATTTGGATAGAAGAAAAAAGATTGTAAATAAATATTTTTAAAATTTTGAGGGATTTTTGTGCAATTATCCATAGAATATATAGATATATAATATAATATATACTAGATCTATATATGATACTATATATATATATATGATATATAGTATATATATATATTATCTATATATTATAAATATTTTCTAAATTTGATGGATTTTTGTGCAATTTCATAATATATATTATTATACTATATATTTTATATATCATATAATATACTAATTATATATATCTATATAATAATATTAGTGGGGTCACTAATGCGTATGGAAGCACGCGACCTTTGTGCTTCCAGCTCGTGTTCGAGTGGTTGCGACTTATTCGAACGATCGATCGCGCTCCATTAACTTGATCTAGGTATTTGGCAGTACCTAGAAAATAATTTTGTTATTTTTCGATATCTTTGCTAGTGGATCGATTATGGGCTCAAATCAACAAATTTTAAGTTGGCTGTAGGAGCCGTTTGCAAGAATTTAACGCTGTGTAGATATCCAAATCACGTGAAATTTTTAGATAGAAATTCTGTTCTACGTATTATAAACAAGATAATATCGTGTGATTTAAAATTTTTCATGTCATTTATTACATTTTTTATTATTTTCTAGGGTACTTCAAATACTTCTAGATCAAATTTACGGAAGCGATCGACGATTCGAAGTCGCCAAATCGAACGAGCTGGAGCACGAGGCTCTGTGTTCCGATGCCATAGTAGCCACACTATATTATAATAATATTAATTAATATTATATATTATATATATATATTATCTATATTAATATAGTAGGCTGGTATGTTCTGCGAAGCACGGAGACCCTCTGTGCTTCAGTTGTTTGATGTTCGGACTTTCGAATCGACGATCGCGCTCCATTAGGTTGATCTGAGTATATGAAGTACTAGAATAAATTTTGCAGATTTTTCTATATTCAGTTTGCTAGGGGTGATCGAGGGGCTCAAAATCAATAATTATTAGACGCCGTAGTAAGCCGGTTGAAGTTTAACGGTGTAGAATATTCCAAATCACATGATTTGATAGAAAAGGGGCTTTAATACCGTATAAACAGATAATAAGTTTGTCATAAATGTTTTAATATCATATATCATATTTTGTAAGCATTTTATTTTTCAGCCCGTTAATTTTGAAGACCACTTCGATCACTAGACAGAATTGGATATCGAAAAATCGCAGAAATTTATTTTCTAAATATTCAGAATACTCTAGATCTTGTCAATGAGCGATCGTCGATTCAAAAGTCCGACATCGGAACAAAGTGGAGCACGGGCAGGCCTCCGTGTTCACAAAGCTCCTAGCCGCACCTATATAATATATATATTATTATATAATTATAATAACTTAGACTCTCAAAAGACACGAGATGGTGTTTGAGTTTTACCTTGGATGAAGAGATGTAGGGGTTGAGATTGATGGGCAGGTAAGTGGTGATAGGTGAAATAAGTATTTGATCCAAAGGATAATTAATAAGTAAAAAGTAGGATCCAAGGATAGAATTTAGAAGCACTAAGGCGGTTGGTAGCTTTAAAAGTCTTCTAACTCGAATATATATAATTATATACTATACAATATATAATATACTATTATTTATATATATATATATAGAGAGGGAGCGAGAGAGAGATGAGGGAGGGGGAGATGATGGAGGATGAGGTGGCTCCTTCTATCATGTCAGCTTTGTCTAGTGCGTGTAAGCATGCGGCTAGAACAAAACTGGTGTTAGTTCTCGCGATTTCCGTCCTACAAAAACTACTCGAGCCGAGAAACATGGAGAACATTCTCAGCTTAAAATACTGGATCCGAGACGGATTGCGGTCACTCGGGCACGTACATGCTGGTGGCCTGAGATCCATCAACATCAGAAAGAAGGATTCAGATTAGATGAATCTATCCGTGTGAGTCCCATAAAAGCTGTATTACCCGAGACGCAAGAATCTTGCGGTGAGTGAATATACCTATCAGAGAGAGAGAGAGAGCTAGGCTACTATATTTCGTAGCATGGAGCGCTTCGTTGCTACAAGTTTGCTTTCGATGATGGTGGCTTTCAAATCGAACGATCAGGCTCCGTTTAGACTATGATCTACATATTAAAAGTATTTAGAAACTAAGATTCGGTAATTTTGTCGAGATACCATTTACCTATCAACAAGTAGTCTAAAATTGTAATGGCTAAAATAAAATCTCATAAAAAATGATGATAGAAGATTTAATTCAAGTCATATATGATCTTACTATAAATAGTGAAAAGAGTTTTCTTAAATTTTTCATCGGATTTGGATATATTTTAACCCGTTAACTTTCAAACCACCACATCGGCATTCAATTCCCATTTTGAGATCTTTGATACTTGTCAAATGATATCGAAAAAATCTGAAATTTAGTTTGGTAAATACTTTTCATAGGGTGTAGATCAAGTCTAACGGAGCGATCGTCGATTTGAAGCCGATCATCGAAAACAACTTGGGTGCACGGCCAGCGGTTGACGTGCTATCGATAGTATAGTGCCGAACTTTATGTCTAGTATATAGTTATATTAATATATATATAGAGAGAGAGAGAGAGACTGAGGAGAGGACGAGAAGAGAGAGAGAGAGAGAGGGTTGGTATGGTGCTTGGATAAGCTCCAGACTTTGTGCTTGTAGATTTTTTACGTTAAATCTACGTTTTAATCATTTTTATCCGTTAGATGAGTACTATTCAACCAAACTAACCGCTCCAACCCTAGGTGTGCACATCATCCTACCGCACCATCCCTTAATCCAAGGGCTGAATTTACAACTACCAATAACTGGGGTACTTTTAAGTATAGCGAACTCATTTTCTATTATATATATATATATAATACTTTATATTAATTATTATTATTATCTAAATATATATATATCTTTTTAAGGTATTAATAGACCGCCATGCGGATAAGATAACTCAGTGGGGCACTTGAAATTAGATGGAATGCTCTCCAGGCTGGCACTCAGTCAAAACAAAAACCTCGGCATAGTCCATCGCTGGTTCCTCCATCCCTGAATAGTCCCTATCTGCCCCTACATCTCAACACAATTCTTAATTATATTATATATATATATATTATTTAATTAAATTAGTATTATTATTATTTAACGTACGTGTCGTTACTTTGTAGCGTAGGCCTCCTGTATTCCTCGCACGAATATTTAACAAATGAAAATTTATATTATTTATTATCATTGTTACCGTTACTATTTAACTTGCAGTTCGCTAGCCGTCTTGCGGTTATGGGGGCCGCGGGTTCATTCGTTGGTTCGTGATTTCATAATTGAGAGTGAGCCCCGCTCTTGAAACGGACGTCGTAGTCGCTAATGTACACACGTACGGAGGAGAGGGGGTGGGGGTGGGGGGACTTTGGGAGGATCGGTTTTTGGTTTGGGACGGTTCTGATTTAATGCCCGCTGGGATCGGACACACAAACGCAAACCTGTTTGGGGTCCCACAGGAACCCCGGTGACTCACGTCCGTTCAAAATACCTCTTTTTTTTTGTTTATAACCACCCCGTAATTTCACACATTTTTACTTTAATTTTCCTGTTGTTTAAAGTGTATTAGTTGCAGTGCCCATATGATTTCAAGATATGTCTAGTTTTTCGCCAGCTTTTCATCTTATGTTCCGTTAAATTTATGCCAAAAAAACTATTAGATTGTTCATCATTAGGTCAATCAATATTTTTTTAGTACCCTTTAATTTTTTAACGTTTGTTCTTAATTTAACGCAAAAAAATGGTGGTGATCCGATAATAAAATGATGTAAGAAATGAAATCAATAGCCATAAATTGATAATTTTGAATCACAAGGCACTAAATGTGAGAAGGTCGCTGAAACTATGGAGGTAGGTATTTAAAGGTTTTACTTTTTGTTTTGGCTAAATTATAGAAAATCCCTCTATAAATATCAGCTTTTAAAAATCTATATTTTACCTAGTTAAAACTTCAAATATAATTTCAGAAAAGTACGGTGTTAATAGAGAGGGCACAAAATAATCAAATTGTTCTTACCTCTTTTATAAGAAAAAAAATAAATTTTTAATATATTTGTGTCACTTTGAAGGGTTATTTTCGGTATAATTTATAAGAAATGGACAAAATAGTAATGGAACCCTGATAGAGGGAGGATAAATGCAACAATTTGAAATGTTGAGGAGATGAAAAATAAATTTTTTCAAGTGAGGAAGGTAAAGTAAAAAAATGGATATTTGTATAGAAATTTTTTGTGATGTAGCCTTTGTATTTTTGGTAAAAGAAGTGCAACACATATGTAAATTATGAATTATTTAAACTTTTGGTTTTATTGCTCAATCTTTCAGTTTGTTTGATTTGAATTAGTTAACAATACTTTATTTTTAAAATTTTAATATTTCGTTTTTTTTTACAGGTATAATCAGTAAATATCATTCAAACTCACAGCTACAAATTTATAAAAATAAATAATTAGCTTAAATTTTAAAATAGAAGTATCGTTGGCTGACACAAAGCAAACAAATTAAAAGTTTGGATAATAAAATTAAAATTTCGGTAAATTGGATAACTAGTTCAAACTAGTAGAAAGAAAGTTCGGATAAATTTTGTATATTTTGTATCTTTGTAAATTTAGACTATAAAAAGCATGAGGTGTTTTTTTTTTTTTTGAGAGATAGATAGGACGCTACCCGCTTCGTTTATTTCATTTAGAAATAAACTTAGCTGGAAATGTGAATCAACTAGAATTCGAACTTGGGTCTCCGATACCAACCACCATGTCCTTTGCCACTTGCTCTAGGGACGGTCGATAAAAAGCATAGGGTGTTAGATTTACAATTGTATTATTATAGACATAGAGACAGCATCCATATTTATATCTATACATGATTTTTCATGGCCAGATTCAACTTGAGCATACCACCTTATATGAGGGTGGTGGGACCCACTATAATATTTTGTTTTAAATTCTTTTCAAAAAAATCGAATTTGAGTCAAATCCCACAAGTAAACGGGTCAACGAACCACTGGGGAAAGATCGAGTTGCAGCCGTTGATGTCCTCATCGTTTCGAGCCCAATCAGGTGAGTAAACCAGTCCATCAATCACCAGCCCTTTTTCTTTAGCTGCAGTGATTGAGAGAACATGGGAGATCTATTGCACTATTTAAATTCAAAGTCCAGTTTTTATTTTGTAATTTGTACTCTGCACCACATCTTCCTATTTAATTAATACTGATTATTATCAGCTGCCATGTTTCTAGATAGTGAGATGATCAACCCAGTTCAACAGGCTATAATGAGAAAAGTTGTGTAATTTCAAGTAGTTAGATGTTATAAATTGTTCAAGAAGACGGAAGGAATCAAAATCATAATATACGATAATTTCTACTAGCTTGATGTTGACTACGAGATTACTCCTCACCAAATGCTTGGTTCTTCGAAAAATTTTTTTTTTTTTCTGAAGAACGAATTTTTGGCTGGATAATATGTTTGGTTAGTATCCTTGATCTTCCGACTAATAGATTTTTAAAACTTTTTCTCCCACTTTACAATTGAAAAATAATGTTTGTCATAAATTTTCTTTTTTGAAAAAATAATTTTTCAAAGTTTTCGGAAGAACCAAACACTCTTTTGAAGTGTTTAGTGCGCACATAAAATGAACGATAAAAACTTCTAATCACATAAAAATTAGAGGGCATGATCAATAATTCATCTTTATCATTCTAGATGATATGATAGGGCGATGGCTTTGATTAGCCCTACACGAGAAATGATTGCTCAGTTTATTATAAATATATACAGATTTATTTATTTATTTTTTATACCGGAAAGAATTAAGATTAGAGATTGGTTAGTTTCAACCGTGACAAAACCTAACAAGTAAGCTAATCCTTTGTGGAGATATTAATAAATGAGTATAATTTTGAAATTTGAAAAAGATACGTCACTATTATTATTATTATTATGAGGTTAGCTAGTATTCTAAATACTTAATTGGAGGCGGATCAACTAACGGTCCACAGAAAACATTGTGAACCGGGTCCATTCTTTCCTTAACTGCCGGGGCAACCGAACAGGCGATCACCACCGTCCATCGAAACGGACGGCCGGGATCGGTTCTATGATAGTCGGTGGTATCTAACGCTCCTAATCTGAAAATCGAACGTTGAGCTCCCACCGTCCAGAAACGGACGGCAGGGATTAAATGCGCTTTCTAGTTAGAGGGCGTTGTCGAAGGCGGGGGTGAGGATGAGATATTATATCGACGACACGGGGAGGTCGCATTTTTTTTATTAATTTTATATATATATATATATATATGTTAAATTAAATTACACGTTTTTGTCCTCAAATTATAAATAAAAATGATGATATTTTAGTCCCTAAAATTTAATGTTAATTTTTAAATTTTATAAATTCAATTAGTTAACTAAGTATTGCCGAATTACTGACATATTAATTATTAATAATATATATAAATATTTAGTTAACTTAATAATTAAATTATTATGAATAATAATTTTGAAAGTTTCAGTAAAATTATTATAATAATAATATGGTAAAGTTTGAAGATTATTAATAAATTATATAAGAAGAGATTATTGGGGGATCAAATTCAAACGTAGAATTTATTTATTTATCCGTTTAATGAGAAGGAGGGGGGGAGGGGAAAAAGGAAAGGAGGGAAAAGGAAACGCAACGAGCGGGCGACGCGTGTCGAGGTGCCAGCTGTATGCAAACAACCGCCTGCCTGGAAGAAGCGGGTCTGCGCGCCCCCCAACGCCCCCCCCTCCCCCCTTACTGCCGGTTAACTCTTACCGGCTGCTCCCGGTCACCCCCCTCCTCCCTCTCCCTCTCCCTCTTATATACTCCTCCTCGTCTTCCCAACTCCCCCCTACCCCAATCGATCTGCAGTCTCTCTCTCTCTCTCTCTCTCTTTCTACCACGACTCCAAAGTTGCTCTCTCTCCCTCTCACCCTTGATATATTATTTTTTTTTAGAGGCTATTATTGGTGTTGTGATTAAGATTGTTGTTGTTATTATGAGGAATAGTAGTGGTGGTAGTAGTAGTAGTAGTAGTAGTAGTAGTAAAGAGGGGGTGGGGGTGGGGGTGGTGATGGATCGGATAAAGGGGCCGTGGAGTCCGGAAGAGGACGAGGCGCTGCAGAGGCTGGTGCAGAAGCACGGGGCGAGGAACTGGTCGCTGATCAGCAAATCCATACCTGGGAGGTCGGGGAAGTCGTGCCGGCTGCGGTGGTGCAACCAGCTCTCGCCGCAGGTCGAGCACCGCCCCTTCACGCCCGACGAGGACGACGCCATCGTCCGCGCCCACCGCCGCTTCGGCAACAAGTGGGCCACCATCGCCCGCCTCCTCTCCGGCCGCACCGACAACGCCATCAAGAACCACTGGAACTCCACCCTCAAGCGCAAG
>NW_017890881.1:0-16768 GCF_001540865.1 Ananas comosus | reverse complement strand
TTTTTTTTTTTTTTTTTTTTTTTTTTTTTTTAATTCTCGCTCTCTCTCTCGAATTTTCTTTATTATTTAAATCTCTTCTATCTTTTTCTTTCTTTTTTTTTTTTGTTAGAGCTCTCTATACAAAATAAGATGAGTTCGTGGAAAAAGTACTTTTTGTACAAAGAAAAAAAAAAAAGAAAAAAGAATGAGAGAGGTTTATAAATCCTTTAATCTGTTCTATTTAATAGGGCACACTGAGGACAAAATCTCGAGAAAAAAAAAATTACTCCGACTCTTCTTTTTTCCATTTTTGTTGTGATTTCTTTTTATTTTTTCAGTAACAGCAAGTATAACTTTTTAAATTTAAACTTGGTTTGTTTCCATTTTCAAGTTGTGGGAAAATTTGGAGAAATATTTGGGCACTTGAGAAACCTCAACTATAAAATAAACAATTTTTAATTGTTTTAAGTAATAAATTTAGAATGAATTATCGGCAGATAATTATTAGCAATATTAATTTCAATAAGAAAGTTTAATTTAAAGTAATTAAAATTATTCAAATAAAATATCTAGATATTATGGGTCGTCAATTAAGGAATTAAAAGAACCTGTGGGCCATCTCAAAATTTGCCTGAGTTTAAAGTTGTCCTAATAAGTGTTCCCCATACACAGCGCTATATCCTGTATTATTTTTTTTTTTGTTAGTACTACTTTTTACAGTTTTATCAAATATACTCTCGTAAAATTATTCTTATGTATTATTTGTATTATAATACATATAAAATTTAAAAGGAAAAACTATATATTCTTGTACTTTTATATTTTTTTTATTTTGGTACCGCGTGATTTAAAATGTATCACTTTAGTATTCTGTGATTTTATTTTATTTTTATTATTTTTCACTAATTTTTTTCATTAAATCAGTGACAAAGTTAAAACTCAAGCGTATTAAAATGAATATTCGATAAATATAGATGGAGTATCTGAAGTTTTTATATATGATTTATCGAAAATTAACAGAGCGGTTGACGAAAAGAGAAAAATATTAATACAATTTAAATCATATGGTATTAAAGCGATCAAGAGAGTGCGAAACCACAAAAGTGATATTTAAAATTTATCTATTTAAAAAATATTATATGTATTTGCAGATATAGTAATGTTATTATTCTTTCAACTTTAAATATCAGGGCTAGATGATGCAATATGCGCTAATTTTTACTAATCAACCACCAGTTAAAAAAACCCCAATATGAATTAAGTTGTTTTGGTAGTTGTCGCAATGCCCACTTATATTGCAAGATGGATGATGATAATTGAATAAAATTTTGGTTGGGATGATCCAAACGCGAGGCTATCTGATTCATCGTCCATTATACAAACAATATGAATCTGAAAAAATAGAAAAGTCTTCATCTTGGGAACCATCTCTGGCACTCACTAATTTACTCCGCAGGTGTAGAGATTTCAACAGGTCGAATTTGGGGCGGGTTCTCAAAATCCGAACTCAAATTCGACTCCAAATCCGAAACCTAGAATCCGAACTTAAACCTGACAGATTTTTAAAATCCATATTTAAATCCAAACCTGACCAAATATCTGAAATCCGAAATCAAAAACTCGAACGCGAAACAATTATTTCTCTTTTCGATATTTCAAAATATATTATATTAAATCTAAATTTTTAAAATACAAATTTAGATATTATATCAAATATTTATATACATATTATATATAATATAAAATAAATTTGGATTCGGGTTTGGATCGAGTACAGTCAAAATTCATATTTGAATCCATATCCGCCGGATTTTTGTTTCTAATATCCATATCCCAAACTATATCCGTTTAGTATCGAATAAATCCGCTTCATTCAGATTCGAGTTCGGATAAAATTTTAGATATTTGTATCCATTGACATCCCTAATCTGAATGCAACATTACTTCTTTTAAGAGTACTCCATTTTTATAATGTCCGGAGAATCCTTTATTATTTGTTTAAAAATTTTTTACACAGTGAAGANAGATTTGGATTGTTTTATACCGTTAAATTCACAAACGCATCACATTTACCATTAAAATTGTCAATTTTGAGACCTTTTGATTACTAGCCAAATGATGTCGAAAAATTATGAAATTTAGTTTCCAAATACTTTTAATAGTGTAGATCAAGTCTAACGGAGAAGATCGTCGGTTTTAAAGCCGCATCAGTAAAAACAACTCGGTAGTACGGAGGCTTCCGTGCTACCAATAGTATACCAGCCTAGTTCTTTCTATATATATATATATATATTATATAATGTAAAATAAACTCAAGTTTTGATCGGGTTCGAATCAAATACAGTCAAAATTCATATTCGAATTCATATTCGTCGGATTTTTATTTTTAATCTCTATATTTAAATTCATATTTGTTTAGTATCGAATAAATCCAGTTCGTTCGAATTCAGATTCAAATTGGAATAAAAATTTGAAATATCCGTACGCATTGACATCCATCCATAGGCGCGCGGGGGGATGGTTGGGTTAGTTTGTTGGTTGGTTTTAGTTGGTTGGTCCTTATCCGCTAACGAGGGAGAGGAGCTAGGAAAATGTTTTTGTAAGGACTAAATTGATGGGGACATGCTATTTATTACCTTTTTGCTAGCTAGGATAAAGAGATTTGAGAGACTAGTTTTGTAGCATGCTGGTTAGGTAAACGTCGTTTTTCGTTTTCAGTTTTCCAGTCCCCCTCTCTTTCCTTTTCATGTACAGCAAGCAAAGTTGTTATATATTAGGGTTGGGCTTTTTTACTATTTAGCCCCTCAAGTTAAATCTAATTTATTCTATTATGTTTAGATTTGTTTAATTTTGACTCTTATTATTAAAGTTTGGTATGGATTTAAAATTTAGGGGCAATTGCTTATATATTCCTGAAAAGTTTCCGACTTTCCGATTTACCCCTCTTAGAAGGCTAATATTAAAAATACTCTTTTTATGTTCCAACCTATTTCTAATATACCCCTAGAGTTAAAATCTATTAATTAACTCTGTTAACTCTGTAAAATTACTATTTTGCCCTTTCAAATATACCCTTTCGCCATCACTCACTTTCTTATTTGCCCTTAAAGTCAGGGGCACAAAAAGTATTTTGACTTTTGGTCTTTTCCAATATACCCCTCTACCATCACCAACATTTCTTATTTGCCCTTAAGTTAAGGACAAAATTGGTATTTTATTTTTTTTAACTGTGGTAGATGTTTAACTCACGTTTAACCCAAGTTGACTTAACAGGAGATAACTGCGGGGGTATTTTGCAATAACGGTGGGACATATGAGGGGTATTTTAGAAAGAAAAAAAAAGTAAGGGTAAATCGAATATTTTCAAACGTATGAGGGGTATATAGGCAATTATCCCTAAAATTTATCTATTCAGACTAGCTTATATAGACCGGCGCCTTTTTTAGCCCAAATTGTTGGTAGAAAATATTTAGTGTTAACAGATGAGTTCGGCTGGGATACTATCGATAGCACCAAGCACTTAGTGCTATCGAGTTTTCCGCCGTTAGATTTAACCCTTTAACTATTTTCATCCGTTAGATTATACTATTCAACCAGCAACTCACTCAACCCTAGGGGGCCCACATCATTCTAACCGTAAATTTCTTTATCCAAGGGCTGAAAACCTAATAGCACCAACAATTTTGTGCTATTGATAGCATTCCAGCTATAACACACTGAACTTTAGCAAATTGTAAAGTTCGACTGTTTGATTTGTGTTCTGAAACTTTTCGGATTTTCTGTAGGGTCGTTCACTGTGTTCCGACCTATGACTCGCATCTCGAGGAGCAAGGATGAAAAACTTAGCGCCAAAACCTCTAAATTGTAGATTTTGGTCTGCTCTCGGGTTGAGCTCTGCAGGGCAGAGTACCGGTACTGTATTGGCTGAGTACCGGTATTGGACCTGGTACCGGTACTGCATCGCGAGGGTACCGGTACCCTGTGTGTTTGCTCGCTTACCCGAGGCTCGGGTTTGCGCGTGCTGCTGCCTGGTACCGGTACTACAGCCCGCGTACCGGTACGCAGTGCAGTCCGCAGACTGCAGGTTTTTTAGGATTCTTTTTGTAATTGTTGCAATACAATATATATCCCATACCCCTTGGGCTGGAATTTTTGTGCTGCATCCAGAGGAGGAGGGAGGTCGGTATTTTCCTCTATCTCTCTCTAGATTTTCTCTCTTTTCTTGTGGGATTTCATGTGATTGATCTCTCCCTGTTGCTCTTTTTTGTATTTTGATTGTTCTTCCACCTTGGTGAAGCTTTGGAGTAAGGATTGGAGCTTGTTTGAGGAAAGATTTCTAACCCTAACTCACTCCTAGCTTGGTTTGGAGCTTCAAAAGAGGTTAGTAATCTTGATCTTCTCCTTAGATCATGTTTCTTGTGGATTTTTGTGATGAAAACTTAGAATGAGAAATTTAGGATTTTATTTGGGAATTTTTGATTTGTAGCATTTGGGGTTAAATTGATGTGTAGAACTTCTATTTAGGTTGGATTAGAAGTATCCTGGCCTTCACTTGGAGTTTGATGGGGTTCTACACCATACAAGGTGAGTTTTGACCTTATGTTGGGTTGGTTAAAGATAGACTCATGGGGTGTTCGTTCATTACCCCTAACTCTCTTAGAATTTTCTTTAGGGAGCTAGGAGACTAGTGGACATCTTTATTAGCGCAAACAAAGGGGATCCAAGGAGTTCCTGGTGGGTTTGACCTCACCGAAATGAGTGAACTCTCCCTATGTTATATTCTTTATTGTAAAATAGAAAATCATGCATATTCATGCTAGATAGAGCATATGTGAATTTTAGAATGTTTAAATGCATATATTATGTATCATGAAATTTTATCTTTATGTAGTAGAGAGGTAAGTACATAGTAATCATGGCTTGGAATCATGTTTTACGTAGTGAAAATGATAAATATAACATGCTCTCAGACATAAAACTCATGTTTGACATAGTGGATATTAATGTCATAAAGTGGCATTGAACTTAGTAAACGGATAAACTCTTACTTGATGACATAGTGATAGGCCATTGGGGCATTAGCCTTTATACCTGTTTTAGACATGATGACATTGGATTTGAGACGGATGATTACGCTTGCTTGCCATTGTGCTCATTCGCATATGCTTGTGAGGGTCGCTCCCCACAAGCCGGCACTCCGGAGATAGCCAACGCGACATAAACTCGCCCGTGCGGGATTGGGAGCCTAAATGGGATACCGTGGGGGATGCTCATTCCTAGAGTGGGAATGTTGACTACCACGGGACCATTAGGCACGACGCAAGCCGGACTATCTTGTGTAGGTCCTTTATGATTGGAATAATATTGAACTAAAATGCAATGTGGACAATATACTAAATGTAAATGTAAACATCCTACTAGTTGTACTTGTGGATATCATGCTATTTATATACATATTCATTCATGTTAGAATAACTCTTATACATGTGAAATTCTGCTAAAATAGAGACATAGTAGTTTACTAAATTTTATTTCATGCTTAAAATACATGTTGTTCATTTCATTTAAATGTTAGAATATACTACTTATGCTTCCTTAGCCTAGTGGTGTATTTCGCTGATGTCGGCAGCTTACCCACTGGAAACTATTGATTAATAGTTTCACGCCTTCTATTTTGTTGTTTTTGTTACAGAGCCTTCCACTTCGGAAGAGGTTAGGGACCGCGGCAAGGGTGTCGCCTCTAGCTAGTTAGCGATGAGCTTGCTATTAGGTTGTTCATCTCTCCTTTTGTTTTAGTTGGAGAGAGTGAGAGCTTTTGTACCCTATGTGTAGAGACCACCATTTTTGTATATTTAACATCTTGTATTTGTATATTATGATGTATTTATTTTGGATTATGATGGTTGTTTAGTTCTTTTACCTTTCCACTTGTCATTAGAATTTAGTCGTATTCATACTCTGATATCTATAGATACTTGCTTACTTTTGCTTTATTCTTCGCTTTGTTATAGACGCCTTTTAGTTGTAGGCATATGGTGGGTCTGGACACGCACCGGGCGGGCTTTCGCTGGGTCCCAGGACGTGACACCAGCTTAATTCTTAAAAGATTTGGGCTAAATCTTTTATTATTTCGTAATACTGAAACATGTATGTGATAGTGCCTTAAGATTCTTATATTTTTATGTTGGGTTAAGAAAAGATTATTTGTAGGTGTGTGAGGACTTACATTGAAATATTAATAATTGGATTCAAATATTTTGGTTTGATGGTTCGGAATCATTAAGTTACTCATAGAGAGGGTCATTACATTATCATTACAGTTGGATGTCCATTTTATTTCCATTCTTAAACTTTAATATTTAACAAAAAAAAATTATAATTCAAACCACACACACACTATATTATTATTATTCAAAGTAATTAGAGGAGTTGATTATTTTCTGAGTCAAGAACATCCCTGTTCCAAATGCGTAACGGGCCCTTTACTGCAACCAACAAACTATAACTAGACTTTAGTACGGTCAAAATATCAAAAGTTTCACATCACCTTTTAATTAGTGGAGGTTTCTAATTCATAATATATATAGTTTTTACGGAAATTTAGTAGGATCCGTATGCTATAGCATGGTCGCAGAAGAGCTAATATATATGAGCTCCCACGTAGCATTTTACGCCAATCTTAATTATATAGTAGTTGAGTACTCTTTGTTGGGTCATATTCAAGTTGTTCAATAAGAGTGTGTCTCTTTCGTCGGGGTCGCAAGACGCCGAAGGTCACAAGCTCTGACCATACGCTTGATCTCGACTTCACCTTCGTAGCGTACGAAACCACGGCCTTGTGCCGTATAAGAAGTTGAGGCCGGTTTGCACAACTTGTATGTATGTCTCCAACCGCTTCCTGCATTTGATCTTCAATTTCGTCCATTCGGACCAGCCCCACTGGCTGATCAACAAGGTTAGCGACTGATTCGGCAAAACCGTCGTGCAGAGAACGATAGAGTTTGTACGGTTAAGACACTAATCACACTCGTATCTCAATCATCAATAATCAAGACGTGCAAGAAATTTAAGTAAAATAAAGTAGAAAGAGAAAAACCCAAGTACACAATCACAGCACAAGAGAGCTTATGAGGTTCACCCACAACCGACTACATCTACGGGTACGTAGAGGATCAAATCCATTCTCGAAATGAGAAGATTATAAGAGTTGGATAGAAATTACCCTTCTATTATAATAGACATATAACTATCATTCAGATCCAATCCATGAATTGGACAATGGAAAAAAAGTTTTTTTTTACCACACCACCTTTAAATCTCCTTTCGATCACACGAATCTCGCTTCGAAACGCCTCTTGAAATACCTCCAATAATCTCGAAAGTCTTGAATTGAGTTAAAAAAAGAGAGCACGTTTTCCGACCCTCTCTACACCTCTCTTCTCTATGCTAAGAAAAGAGAAGCCTACAGAGAAAGATGAGAACTCTCTTTCTTACACAATGAGAATCCCTCGCACAACAACCCACCTAGCCCAATTTGTTAATTGGTTAACTAAAGCCCAAAATCAATGATCAACTAGCCCACTTCATGAGTTTATTAAACCAAACTTAAAAATAAACCAAATAGGCTAATAGGTGAATTTGATATCACCAAACCCAACAATTTCTACCTTCATAGCAAAATCACCGTTCTTTATCTCCGGGCCAATCATGTGTCTTAATGCTTCACTCATTTTGAAGCCTATAGAAGTTAGGCTCCAAGTCAACATCTTTACTTTCATCGGTTTCGTAAGCATATCGGCCACATTCTTATGATTTCCCACTAACAACACCCTGACCTTTCCATCTTCTATGACATTCAAGATGTAGTGATTGTACATCAATATGCATGCTTGGTTCTTTCGTGATAAACCGAATTTTTAGCTAAATATATTATACTCATACTATCACATAATAGACACATAGGCTTAAAATTTATACCAAACTCTTTCATTAAGTCTTAGAGTCACACCTGTCACGGACTTAACGGTTTGGTTCGCAAAATCCGTGCGGTACTCGCCTTCCTTCGTGAAGTGAGCAAGCCTGCCTCTCTACTTGCTAAGTTAGGACCTCACTCACCCTAGACTAAGTACAAGAGAGAGATATAAAGAAAACTCTTCTATTATTTTAAACTTGAGAATACAATATGAGATTCTGAAATGAGAGGGGGTGGAGGCCACACTATTTATAGGCCACTCGCCGCCCATAATGCCAATGAAAAGGTGCCAAGTGGCACAATACTACTAGCCAAAAGGGGAGGCCACGCGGTCTCCCAAGAGTCCTAATAAATATCATAGAAACTCGAAGAGTCATACATTTATTGACTACCTAAAAACTCTAAGGGACTCTTGACCCTCTGGTATCCGCACCATTAGTCTCAAGATCCGCGTAGAAGCTTCTAGAAGATTCTAAGCCAAAACCTCCGTCAGATGTCCGCTTTGGAGTTTGGGTGATTGCAAAGAAAAATCGCGGAGAAAATCTTTATGTCATGACAACCTCCCCGACCTATTGCGCAGACGCCCTCGTCGCGCGCTGGTGTTGGAAGTCATCGATCAGCTTCTGATACTTCCAGAGAGTGTTAGCCTTCTCCCAGCGTGCCTCGCCATGTGGGAGATTCTTCCACTTGACAAGGTACTCGACGCTCCTCGGGACTCCGCGACGCCGAATGGTGCGAGTATCCAGCAAGGCTTCGACCTCCTTGTCGATTGCAGTGGTCATAGTGGCGGGAGCGCGCTGCGACACGCCCCGGCTCGGGTCCTCAGCGTATTCATGGTAGGGCCGCAGGCAACTAGCATGAAAGACAGGATGAATCTTCAGGTTGGCGGGGAGTTGCAGTTTGTAGGCTTGCCCGCTCGCTTGATGACAGTGAAAGGCCCCTCGTACTTTCGCAAAGCCCACGGTGTACTTTGCGAAATGCCTTGAACTGTTGTGGTTGCAGCTTGATCAACACTCGATCTCCCTCGGCAAACTCCAAGGGTCGCCGCTTTGCATCGGCCCACTTTTTCATTCGGCGGGCTGCCTTCTCGAGATAGGCTCTCGCAATGTCTCATTTCTCCTACAAATGAGAAGTGAATTGGAGAGCCATTGGGCTGCGGCCCTGCTCGCCCGCAGCAGCAGAATACGGAGTGAGTGGTTGCCTCCCCGTTGCTAGCTCGAACGAGCTAAGGTTGGTTGACTCGCTCCGCCGCAAGTTGTAGGAGAACTGGGCCACGTCCAGATGATGCACCGAGTCCTTCTGGTTGGCACTGACATAGTGCCGCAGGTACTCCTCCAGTAGGGCGTTCACCCGCTCCGTCTGGCCGTCCGTCTGTGGGTTGGAAACTGGTGGAAAAGAGCAACTCCGACCCCAAGATCTGGAACACCTCTGTCCAGAACTTGCCCGTGAACCTAGGGTCACGGTCACTCACAATGCTTTCGGGGACACCCCAAAGCTTCACCACATTGCTGACGAAGAGCCGCGCCACTTCTTCCGCTGTGCAATCTGCTGGTGCCGCGATGAAAGTCCCGTACTTGGAGAATCGGTCTACCACCACGAGGATGGACCCCAACGTCCCCACCTTGGGCAAGGCGGAGATGAAGGTCCGACACTCCTTCATGAGCTCGCGACGAAGGTTGCCCCATTTGGGCACATAGACACGCCGCCCCTTGGTGAGGAGCAGCCCATCGCTAAGCCAGAACCGCTGCGCCTTGCCCTCCTTGACGAGTCGCACGAGTCCTTGGGCCACAGGGTCCTCGCAAGTCCCTTCGCGGATTTGCTCCCTGATTGCGCCTTGGAGCTGGCACACCGCTGCCAACTCGGCCTTACGGCTGAGTGCGTCAGCTACATGGTTCTCCTTCCCGGGTTTGTACAAGAGCTCCATGTCGAACTCCGCCAGGAAGTCCTGCCACCTTGCCTGCTTGGGTGACAGCTTCTTCTGAGTGAGGAAGTAGCTCGTCGCAACATTGTCCGTCCGCACAACGAACTTGCTTCCAAGGAGATAGTGCCGCCAAGTCCTGAGGCAGTGCACTGCGGCGGTCATCTCCTTCTCTTGCACCGTGTATCGCCGCTCAGTGTTGTTGAGCTTGCGGCTCTCATAGGCGATGGGGTGTCCGTCCTACACGAGAACACCACCAATGGCAAAGTCCGAGGCGTCAGTATGTACCTCGAATGGACGGTTGCAGTCGGGAAGCCGCAACACCGGATCCTCTGTCACCGCCCGCTTTAAGTCCTCGAATGCCTCCGCGCATCGAGGGGTCCAGTCCCATGACTGGGTCTTCTTCAGCAGATCTGTCAAAGGGGCCGCTCGAGCGGAGTAGCCCGCGATGAAACGACGATAGTAGTTGACGAGTCCGAGAAAGGATCGCAGCTCGGACACCGTCGTGGGCGCTTCCCACTCGCCGATCGCCCGCACTTTCTGCTGGTCCATGTGGAGTTCTCCTCGGCCGATCTAGTGGCCAAGGAAGTGCACATCCTCCTTCGCAAAGGAGCACTTCTCCTTCTTGACATAGAGTTGGTTTTTTCGCAGTACTTGGAAGATCGTCCGCAAATGCTCGACGTGCTCCTCCAGAGTGTTGCTGTACACGACGATGTCGTCGAGGTACACTACCACCAAGCGGTCGAGGTAGGGGTGGAATAGCTTGTTCATCAGGGTGCAGAAGGTCGCCGGCGCATTCGTCAGGCCGAATGGCATGACGAGGAACTCATAGGCTCCATACCTCGTCACACATGCCGTTTTCTCCTCATCGCCCTCCGCGATCCTAACTTGGTAGTACCCCGAGCGAAGGTCCAATTTGGTGAAGAACTTCGCTCCGCCAAGCTGGTCAAACAAGTCAGCAACAAGGGGAATAGGGTACTTATTCTTTACCGTCACCTTGTTGAACGCTCTGTAGTCAATACAGAGCCGCAGGCTTTCGTCGCTCTTCCTTTGGAACAAGACTGGTGCTCTGTAGGGTTCCTTCGACGGCCTGATGAAGCCCGCATCGAGGAGGTCCTTCAGTTGACGCTGCAACTCCTCGAGCTCTAGCGGGGCCATGCAGTATGGTGCCTTTGCTGGTGGCTTTTCTCCTGGCTTTAGCTCGATCGCATGGTCTACCTCCCGCCTAGGTAGAAGTCTCTTGGGCAACTCCTAGGGCATGACGTCCTTGAACTCCCCGAGGACTACATCGATCACTGCTGGAGGGCCCTCCTCCTCGAGGTCCTCTTCGCTCACCTCGCGGATGGCTGCAAGGTAAGTGATTTCGCCACGCTTCACCCCCTTCCGCAGTTGCAGAGCAGAGAGGGTGTGGGTTGCCGCTGGCTTGCTACGGCTCGCCAAGACCATGCACGGGGCTGCCTCATCCATGATGCTCAAGGCCTCGAGATGCGGCATCGAGACCGCTTTCGATGAAGCTAGAAAATCGATGCCGAGAATGACTTTGAAGTCGTCGATGGTCGCGGCGGTGAAGTTCGCTGTACCCGACCAGGGTCCTACAGCGATCGTCACCCCTTTTGCTACTCCCACGACAGGCTGTGCCACCGAGTTGACAGCTTTGATCTTGCTCGTGTCCTTCTCGAGTGTGAGGCCCAGCCGCTTGGCCTCAGACTCGGCGATGAAGTTGTGGGTCGCTCCAGTGTCCACGAGCGCTCGAGTGGCCCTCCCATTGAGGGTCACGTCCACGAACAGTAGCTCCTTCTTGAGCGGTTTGCTGCTCGCCTGCCCCTGGATCGCGTTGACGAGTCGTTGCGTGCCCATCTTCGTCTCCGCTAATTCCTCGCCCTCCTCGGCTTGGATGGCATTGATGGTCTTCTTCTTTGGGCAATCTCTCGCCCAGTGATCACCCCCGCAGACATAGCAAGAGATCGTCTTCTTCTTCTGCAGAGGGCCTTTTCGCTCTTGGCCCTTGTGATTAGGCTGCTCGCGGCGGTCTCCCCTACCTTTGGTCTTGCCCGCCTTAGATGGTTTGCCATGAGCGAAGTCCGGCTTGTCATACTCCAGCAGTTTCTCCGCTTGAGCGATAGCGGAGCTCACATCTTTGACGTCCCTCGCCACGAGCTCCTTGTTAGCCCATGGTTGGAGACCGTCGAGAAAGAAGAACAGCCGATCCTCCTCGGCCATGCTGGTGATGGCAAGCATAAGCTTGGAGTATTCCTTGACATACTCCTTGAGGGATCCTGTATGCTTGAGCCGTCGAAGTTGCCTCCGCGCCTAGTATTCGACGCGCTCGGGGTAGAACTGTTCTTTCAGTTCGCCCACGAAGTCCTCCCAAGTATCCAGTTTGCATTGGCCCTTCTCGGCCTTTGCAGAACGCCGACGCCACCACAGCATCGCATCGTCGGTGAGGTACATGGAAGCGGTCTGGACCTTGTCCTCCTCGTCCTCGATCCGCAGCACCTTGAGATAGCGCTCTATGTGCCAAAGGAAGTTGTCTATCTCCTTTTCGTCGTGCGTTCCCTTGAAGCATTGGGGTTCAGGGACGCGGACCTTTGGGGTGTACTCCTTCTGCGTTTCACCGCCTCGAGCCACCGCCTTCTCAAGGATAGTCACTCTCGTCTTGAGATCCTCTACCTCGTCGACTCAAGTGACTAGCTCCTCGCTCAAGTTCTTCCGCTCCTCGCCACGACGGGTGATGTTGCCTTGGAGCTTCTCGAGCTCGCCTCGAAAGGTCGCCATGGCAGTGGCGACGCTCTCCTCCATACTGCGAATATCATCATTAAAGGCGTTAAAGGTATCGGCCATCTCGGTGTACCTTTCTCCCACCTTTGATAGAATGTCCTCCAATAGTGCAAGGCGGTCCTCGACCGACGCGGAATCCTTCGTGATTCGCGTGTCCTTGCCCTCGCTCCGCTTGGAGGGTTGCTTGGAGGGTTCACCCCCAACGTCGTCAGCACCGGCCTCTGATGACGACATGGCTCCTTCTCGAACCGGCTCTGATACCAACTGTCACGGACTTAACGGTTTGGTTCGCAAAATCCGTGCGGCGCTCACCTTCCTTCGTGAAGTGAGCAAGCCTGCCTCTCTACTTGCTAAGTTAGGACCTCACTCGCCCTAGACTAAGTACAAGAGAGAGATATGAAGAAAGCTCTTCTATTACTTTAAACTTGAGAATACAATATGAGATTCTGAAATGAGAGGGGGTGGAGGCCACACTATTTATAGGCCACTCGCCGCCCATAATGCTAATGGAAAGGTGCCAAGTGGCACAATACTACTAGCCAAAAGGGAAGGCCACGCGGTCTCCCAAGAGTTCTAATAAATATCATAGAAACTCGAAGAGTCATACATTTATTGACTACCTAGAAACTCTAAGGGACTCTTGACCCTCCGGTATCCGCACCATTAGTCCGCCACCATTAGTCTCGAAGATCCGCGTAGAAGCTTTTAGAAGGATTCCCCCCAAGGCCAACAAAACTCCGTCAGATGCTCCGCTTGAGTTTCTGCGGTGATTGCAATAGGAATAATCGCGGGAGAAAAAAATCTTCCCCTATCGCTCGCGACACACCGCCTCCTTGATCTGCCGCTTAGTGAGCTGCATGTAATCAACTCCATGCGCTTGACAACGTCAATATATACTGAAGCTTGCCGACGTAATCTAACTCAATTGACCATTTTGATATTTCCGAATGTGCCAAATTAAACTTCCCGGTGCTAAATCTTAGATTCCTCTCAGTTCAACAATAATTAGTCAAAATTAGCCTATTAACATAAAACCCTTTAACTCCAGTGGCCTTGTCACTGTCTCTAGCCCATTATATATGATTGCCATAATCACTTGTACCATAGCGGAACGAATTCTATTCTCGCCGCCCTGTTCTCCCACCACAATGACGCACCTCGCCACGCGGGACATGTTTATTTTGCATTTCTCCCTCCACCGTAGGCGCTGGGCTGGTAGTATTCATGATTCAAGATAATATCTGTGGCAATCAAGTCATCCGCGAATCACGGACTGTCGGCATTCATGTAATTCCAACAGTACTCAAGAATTGCTTCCCGCTGAATCCGCGGCTCTTGCTAACTTACGCCCACGACTTTCAGTGTTAAGGAACCCCTCGATAAAAAAGGGGACCAAATATAAATGCTGCATAAAAGAGACCAAGCAGAGCCAAATAAATGTTTATTATATGAGTTTGCCGTTATACATAGCTTAAGCAAAGGGGCCATACCCCCAACTGTACAGTGAATTTCATAAAATGACACAGTATTCGTTCGAAGTTTTGATTTATAAAATCTAAGTATTAATGTATTTAGGATTTAATGGATTTGAGATTGACTAAGAGTCCTACAGTATATGGCTTAGACCTAGTCGATTATTAGGACTCATATGTATCTAGAGTCTATTGCTCTAAGTCTATACTGTTTTAGAGTTAACCCAATTATATCCACCTAGCGTTTATGTTACCAAGTGTGGAGATCGTGATCAAACCTTCCAAGTTATATGTAGTTGACGTGCGGCTCGACATTACCGAAGTACGAGAGCTGACTGATTCCCGCAGTATATGTATCACGGCATAAACCGGAGTTTAATATGAAACCATCTTGCTAAAAACTCCCAAAAATCCCCGCCCTGGACCACACAACAAATACGCACTAAAGTCCTTAACCCCCCCTCCGGCTCATTTAAGCCACGCTATTCTCCAATATCTCCCCAACCTGCCTCCCTCCTTCCCACCCGAAGCCTCCTCGTCTTCTACCTTCCAGTTATATATGTTGTCCTTACCGTACATTCAAGCATCATTCTGTCACTCAACCGGCCCTCAAGATGTAATATATATTGAGGCCTGCGTAGTCACATTGATCATATGATTACACCCTCTAAGGTCATACTTTCATTCAGACCTTCTGGATTTTCCGCACCTCGCCGCTGTAATGATCTTCACTCCCCTTGAAGCAGCTTATCACTTCTCAGCAGCATATTAGGCCTGACTATGCACCCTACCCGGTACCTATTGTGCTTGAGCGGCTCTCTCGTCGAGTTTCAGCATGCTCCACTAATCGATAGTTTTAGCGACGTTCCTCAGTCTTTGAAATGTGGGTTTAAGGTTTAGCCGATCTTTTCAGTCCGATATCGGATTCTAGATTTTAGTTTAACGACGTTTCAGTCGGGTTATTTGGTGGCATTAGTTTTTAACCCGCACCGTCTCACCTCCTCATCTCCTCGCCACCTCCCGTCTCCCTTCCCTGCTCCTCTGGCCTCCTCTCTCCTCGACTTGATTCTCAGCTCCTCTCTCGCTAGTTTCATTGTAGCCCAACTCTCTTAGCACTATTTGCTCTCGCTCCACCGCCTCCTCCCTCAACTCTGTCTCCCTGTTCCCCGCACTTCTACACCTCCCTCGGCCCTCCCTCCCCCCCTTTCTCATGTACGTCCTCCTCCCCCTCATTCTCCCCCTAGGCCGATTGCATTGCCGCGCTGCCCGATTACGCTCCCTTTCATACGCACGTCTCTCCAAATTCCCCTTCGGCGTCCCGGCCCTTCGATTTGATTGGTGGATTAGTTTAACGACCGTTCGCAAAAGTGTGCAACCCCCCCTCCTGCACCACCTCCCTCGACTCGCATTGACTTTGCGTGGATTAAGTTTAACGAACGTTATCGATCGATAGCTTTGGGTTTAGGTAAATTACGTTTAATCGACGTCCCCGTCGATGATTTTGGCTGTTTGTGATTGAGGGTTTTTAACGACGTCCCTCGGTCAGATGGTTTGGGTTATGCGTGAATTTGGCGTGGATTTCAGCCCTTGAATACGACGTCTCCCGTTCGATCATTAGCGTTTTGGATAGCGATTCAGCTCTCTAACCGACGTCCCCTCCTCCGCATCCTCCCTCCTCGAATTTGCGTGCGGATCTAGCTTAACACGTTCGGCCCGATCGATTTGGGTTTAGTGTGGATTTAGTTTTAACGACGTTGTCGAGTCGATTGCGATTTGCTTGCGTTCACAAGTTTATGGGATTGGGTATATGGGATTATGTTCATGAACCTCCCACTTATGGTTCATGGTTATAGGTTCATGGACTTGTATCTGGATTCAGTGGGTAACTATGGTTCATGGACTTCATGTTCATGGCGTTATGCCGTCATATGAGCTTGGTGTATGGCGGGAGTTATGCGTTCATGGACCGTAAATCGTTGCAGAAAAGTTTACTTGGTTCATGAAACTCTGGTGTAGGTTATCCAGGTTCATGAGACTTTATGTCACTGAACTGATGGTATGGTCTCTATGTCCCACAGAGATTTGGTGTATGGTTTTGGTCCATGGCTCTTTTTGGATTCAAAGTGTCATTGCGACTTCGTTAAGTTATCGCGGCTGTGGATATGGGTTAGATGATATGGGTTCATGGTAAATGATAATAGTTTATGTATATGGGTCTTATGGCTTTTGGATACATGAGCTTAGCGATAGTTAGGCCCAAATGGTTTTGACCCGGGCCCATTTGAAAGGGCCTCTGGGCTTCATGAGGATTTGGACTTGGATGTAATATGAGGCCCTCATTTATGGGCCTCAATTTAGCATTTGCCGAGTCATGGGCTCATTTTCGGCATAATTGGATTGATATTAAGGGATTTGGATTTAGCGCTCAACAACTGGGCAATTATGCGATTCTGGACCTGGATGTAATATGAGCTCATTTATGGCTCAATTTAGATTTAATCATCGCGCGGCTCAAATTTTTTGGGGAGCTTAATTGCAGTTTGATATGGGTGATTTGATTGTAGGCCGCAAATCGGGCTTAATTTTGGATTTGGACTTGATGTAATATGAGCCTTCCATTATTGCGTTCAAATTATCAGATCTCTTACT
>NW_017890880.1:6710-31234 GCF_001540865.1 Ananas comosus | reverse complement strand
TTCGGTATAGCTCGAATTAAAGAAACTTATATTCTTTGAATTTTAGTTATTAGATTAAGATTCTAATTTTCTATTTTTTTTTCAAATTTTCACTCAGGAGTAGAGTTGATAATCTAATCTACTGTTCACGAGCTAACTCGTGTTCGGCACGTGTAATAAATGAGTCAATACGAGCCAAACCTAGCCCGCTTATGTTCTGCTCGTTGAACAGTCCTAATACAATATTTTCGTTAGTAATGCTAACCCCGATATAAGAGCTTTTTTGGTTCATAGAATTTAAAATTTTTTTAAATAGTTAGCCCCTTAGACATTATTATTTTAGAATATTTTTATTTAGATCATATATTAGAATATATCTATATTATCTTTCTATCATCTATAACTTTATAACTTTATATGATTTCCCAATACAAATCCTTATTTTTTTGAACTTTTCTATTTTTTTTTTCTATTTTTTTTTATAAGTGGACCTCTCTCTCTCTTACCTCCATCCACCATACAACCCTTCATCTACCCCTATCTCACCGTATATTTCCTTCATCTCCTCTTTATCCCACCATATGTCTCTTCATCTTCAACCCACTCTTTCAAGAAAACCTCCGTCCCTTCATCTCGCTCTCTCTCTTCCACCAACCCGCACTTTCAAGAAAACATCCGCTCTCTCTTCCCTCTTTTTTTTTTTTTTTAGGTTTCAAATTATTATTAATAATAATTTTTAAATACTAATTTTTATAATTTTGATTTTATTTAATATAGAAAAGAAGTAGGTGATAATGAATTTAAGAGTTACGAAACGAATTCGCTTCAACTGAGATTTTATATTTTTATGAATTAAAAAATATTTTTTCCCTTCTCAAAAAAATTTTTCTCTCTCCTAATTTTATTTTATTTTAATTGCTATTTTTTTTTTTGAAATTTGATTTTGATGTAGAAAAGAAGAAACCAGAATCTATTTTAATTCATCGAGTAATAAAATCAACCCCAACGAAATCACCTCTGGTTTTTATTTTTTTGTTCCCTTTTTATTCTTGCATTAAATTATGTTTTTTTTTAATTCCTATCTATGCAATAATTTTTATTCTTTATAGTTTTTGTTTTGTTTTCTTTCTTTGTTCTCCGTTGGATTATATTTTTATTCTAAAAAAAATTTCAATATTATTTTTATATTATTAACAAATCAAATATTGATTATTTTCTGCTCTTTTTTTATTTTTTTATTTGTATATTTAATTTATGATTTATTATAATTTTTACCAGCTGCATCGCGCGGGTTCCTACACTAATTTATAAACTTATGAATTGGAAACCTGAGGATCCCTGGGCTGACACGTGGTAGGCAGGTGCGAGGGGCGCGAGGGCGGGAGCGAGCGAGCAGACGGCACAGGCGCAAGCAAGCAAGCGGGCGGGCTCGGGTGGGCGGGCGCTCGGGCGTGGGTGCGAGCCGGCGCGGGCGGGAGCCAAAAAAAAAAAAACAAAAAATAAAGTGCAAAAAGGCAGGGCTCACTTCCCCTTTTTGCACGCAGTCCACGAGGTGAGCATCACCTCGTGGACCGCCTGAGGGAGAGAGAGCAGTGGACCTCTCTCTCACTCTTTGAAATTATATATTTATATATAGAGTAGGGCTAGAATACTTGTAAAAGTATCATGGGGGTGATACTTGTGTGTTTTTAGCCCTTGGATGGAAAGATGTGAGGTTGAGAGTGAGAGAGAGGTTGAGACCTCTCTCTCACTCTTTGAAATTATATATATATATAGAGTAGGGCTAGAATACTTGTAAAAGTATCATGGGGGTGATACTTGTGTGTTTTTAGCCCTTGGATGGAGAGATGTGAGATTGAGATGATGGTGGTAGGTGGTGGTAGGTGGAATAATGTTTGATCCAAGGGCTATTAATAATCAAAAAGTAGATCCAATGGCTTAAAACCTAATAGCACCATGATGGTGATACTTGTAAAAGTATCATAGCTCAACTCTATATATATATATATATATATATATATATATATATATATATAATTTTAATATTTTATTTATAAATATATAATAATTTATTTTAAGAATCAACAAAGATAGTATTTTTACTTTAATTTATTTTTTTATTTTTTTTATTTGTAAGTTCTACGCAGATAATAATAAAAAATATTATGTATTTTTTTAATATTACAATGAGCTTTTTATTTATTTTAAACTGGTTTATTTATTTTAGACCCACTCCTATCTCTCTCTTTTTTTTGATTTTTTTTTTCTTTTTCTAACCCTTTTTATTTTAGAGTGTTATTGGCCACATACAAAAAATAAATTTAAAATTAAAATTAAAATTAAAATTAAAATTTATTATTAATGATTTTTGAATGCATTGCTTAGCTTTATATATTTAGTTAGTATATTTTATGTAATTTGTGAGACCCCAGATAGTCCTATATATAAGATATAATAGGGCTAAACTCTTAACCCGGCTTAAGTATTTTGGGTGGTGGCTAGACCCAAGAGGTTAAGAAAGTTAAGCGTGCTAGGACGGGAGTAGTCCTAGGATGGGTGACCCCCTGGGAAGTCGGGGCGTTACAGATGGTATCAGAGCCAATTATCAGCCGAAAGTGTGATATGAGTCTCGGCTGAGCCTGTCATGCCCCGGGGTAGTCTCGGCTGAGCCTGTCATGCCCCGGGGTCCCCTTTTTGTTTGAAACACAGCGGAAAAGCGTTAAAATTTTTTTTTGAAAATCTGACCCCAGAGTATGCCAGATCCGCCACAAATACAGGGAATCCACTGTTCACACGGACAGAGTCTCCCCTGTACTTGCACGGCGTCACACAAGTACAAAAGTACAAACAGTATACAACCACAATCAAATGAATATACAGATAGCTATACATTCATACATTCACCATTCACACCGTAGTTTTACATTCGATGTTTAAACAGAAGTCCACGAAAAATCTTTTGAAAACTGTTTCGTACGCGAAAACTTTTATCTTTTATAGAAGCTACCACGAGGGGTAGAAAACCTTTTATTTTACCAAATCCAGAAATCCTTTTAATACGTTCATGAAAGTCCATATATTCCAATGTAATAAAAATACTGAACCATATAAACTGACTAAGCTATAACAACAGAATAGTAGGGATAAAACTAAACCGATAACCTGGGTCGGAAGCTCTATCGACCGCTACGAACGTACCTCACGTCTCGTCCCAAAACTCAACGCCTGCAATACCTGAAAAATAGTGGGGGAGGTGAGAACATGTAAACATGTCTCCCCTCCCAGTGGGTACCGCAAGCCGAAGAAGGCGAGGAGTACTCACCGGATCAGGAAGAGATAAACAACAGTATGGGTAAGTAAAATACAGTAGCAACGATAATGAACGAATGAGATATATATATATGAAAGCACAACTACCGCTACTGTAATGTACAACTGCAAGCATACAAGGATATCAAAACTATAGTAGCAAGACAACTGTAAAGAAAGAACTAGAAGTATATATGCAACAACCGCTACTATAGCTATATGCGTCAACCGGACGAGAAGTCCAAAAGTACCCAATCTAAACCGCCGTGTCGGTCTAAGGACCTCAGGCAAAAGCCACTATCTGCTCACACCTGGCATGTAACCCTAGCACAAAGAGAACACCGCTGGGCTCACGGGTCGGATGTACGACCACTTTTCCGGAAAAGAACACCCTCCTGCGGGGGATCAACCCGCTGGTGTACGTGAAATGCACTCGAGCTGTGGCGATCAATGCGGATATGATCAATAGCCAACCGTCGGCAATCAGCCGACAATCACCGCCCCTCGGGGCTAACCGACCGTGTAGGTCATCAAGTAACAACGTGAACCGACCAAGATAGGTCAATATACGGAAAGTAACGAACGACCAAACAGGTCACCGATGCAAACAGGAGAACCGACCAACCAGGTCACAAGTATAGTATATACGAATGCCATCTACTCTACCCCTATACAGGATACTACACATAGAACAACCAGGCAGAGTAAATAAAGATAATATGTAGATACTGCTCGATGTCAACTAAAAGTACGAACGCAAGAACCGACCGATAGGTCACAGGAGTGTATTCGATATAGTCCAGAACTACCGTCAGCACCAGCCGACAATCCTACCCCTCAGGGTACACCGACCTCAAAGGTCATCGAACGACAGAAGTCAAGAAACAGACCAACCCAATACATAATGCAACAACCGACCAACCAGGTCAACAGATATAAGATAAAAGCACCGATCAACTAGGTCACCGAAACGAAGTACGAGAACCGACCAATCAGGTCACCGGAACAAAGTACGAGAACCGACCAATCAGGTCACCGATATCACATATGGATAAACTACTCTACTCCTACACATGATACTAAGCATAGAAACATATGAGTAGAGTATAATAGAAACAACGGGGATGCAAGCTCAATATATAATACGAAAATAGCAACAGAAGAACAGGGATAGAAGAATATCACCGAGCGTGCACCACTGTACCGACTTCGGATCGAAGTACCCACCTGCACAAATATGGTGCCAGTCTCTCGTCTGTGGAAGAAGCATCAACCGGACCTAAGAAGGGTCCACCGGGTTAGAGTCTAACCCACAAATAACAAACCACTAGCTCTCACAACCTCACAAACAAACCCACGATGATCGGTTTCCTAAAACCGACTATCGTAACTCGCCGGAAGTCCCGAAATCGCACCGGGACCCCGTCGGGACCCACGAACTGTCCCGGAACGTACCGACTCGTGCTACGAGTCATCCGCTGCCACTAAACATGAGTAATCGTGCATCATGGCAGCAAACACCACTCCTCACGTCGAAACAATTATCGTCGGATAATCATTTCGATCCGGGTTCCCGGAAGTGTCTAATTCGACACCGGAACCTACCGTCGCTCACCCGTCATTTCCGAACCCTCAAAATGATGCGAGTGACCAGCCGACAAGGCTCAGCGACTACACAATTCATCACGAAGCACTGTCGGAAGGAATCCGAACCGATCCCGCGTTCCGTCGGCGGATTTCGCCGAGAAACGCGCTGAAAGTCTCTTTCCGACACTTGCAAAGGCTTGGGGCCTTGGACGATCAGTCCAGAGGTTATCCTCAGCCCTAACTTGCTGCCAACAGCAGCCACGACGAAGCGAAACGCAAAAGAATCCCTAACGGCACATAAAATCACATTATTTTATGTGATTTCATGGCTCCAACGGGTTGTACCAGCAAACCAGGGATTTACGGAGGGTGCCATCACACTTGTTGCTAGGTTTCAGCGTGCCAGAGGCCGTGCTCACCTTTCGGAGCACTGCCGGCAGCAACCACGCGCGCACGAGCGACGCAAACCTCAGCGAAACAGTGCGCACAGCGCGAAGATCGCACAATACTCACTAACCAGGGCACCGTTAACCTAAATGGAGGTGAGCATCGTGTTCAGCACGAGCCCACGATCACCGTGCTCACCTCCCGAGGTGCCAGGGAGTCATCGGATCACCGGAAAAGTGACCGGAACGCAAAACAGCAGTGCTGGAACCATAAATGGCTACTCACCGGAGCAGTGGGAGCTAGGGATGGCCGCCGGCGATCGGGCGGCGGGCGCTCCGGCCGAGGACGGGAGCAGTCGGTCCGAGGGGTTCGGAGGTGGTGCTGGCCGGCGGCGGGCGGCAGCCGGTGGCGCAGCGGCGGAGATCAAGCCCGCATAGCTCCTCTCGGGTTCAAGGGCGCCGGCGGCGAGGCGGCGGTCGGAGGAGCTCGGGACGGCGACAGATCGGCGCTGGAGGCTGAGGGGAAGGCCGTGCATCCTACGATGGGGGGCGGCGGCGCTCGGGGGCGGCGCGGCTCCAGGGTTCGCCCGCACGGGTCAGGGCGGGTGCGGGAGCTCCCAGCGACGGCCGGCGGCGTGGGGGGACGGCGGGGGAAGCACGCCGGAGGTCACCGGGGTCGGCTAGGAGGCGGCGCGGCCGAAGGAGGGTGGTGGCGGCGCTCGAAACACGAGGTTGGCCCGGCTCGGTCTGGGCTGACCCGGGCTGGCCGCAGCTCCCCAAGGCGGCTCCGGCGACGTCCGGGGATGGCCGGAGCCAGGGGAAGAACAAGCTGGAGGTGGATCACGGCCCGGGGCTTCCTTCCAGAGGTGGTGGAGCCTCTCTACCTGCTCTCGGCCAAGGTGGGGGAGAGGATGGCCGAGAGGGTGGACTGGGAAGGCTGCTGGCGGGTTTCCGGCGGCCGGAGCAGCTCGCCGGCGGCCGGGGCGGGCACACGGGCAGGGCAGGGCTCAGCTGGGGCGGCAAGGGTGGTCTGGGTCAGCTAGGGGCGGATTTGGGTTAGGGTTTCCATAGTGAACCCTAACTACATTATATATATAGGGTAACAAATTGCGCCAAAGTCCCTCCAAACTCAGCAATTCAATCCGAATCCCTCACGGCGTGAGTAAAAGGCACGAATACCCTTCCATGCCCGATCTCTCGCGAAACGGTACATAAAATATCGCGACTTTCGCGAAATTACCGTTTTGCCATCCCTGACCTCTCCTCGATCAACGCGCGATCTCCGCAGATCCGTCCGTCAGATTTGCGAACAGATTGCACCAGTGCGATCAGCACCTCGGAGACAACAAAGCTACACGTACGATTCATCTTGATCGATCACGGATTCACAACAAAATCCAACCTTCTTCCAATAGAAGGAAACACACACACAAATACATATAAAACATGTATTTTTGAATTTTCTCGAAATCCGTGCGTCAAACTCAAAATCCATCAGCGCCACTAGTTCCAGAACAGCTGAACCGGTCGAAACGAGCTATTGGACTGATATGAACGGAGTCCGATACGCACCAGAAGCCAACTCTACTCCGTGGCTTCTCCGGAAAACCGGAGTTACTATTCACTTAAGTGAAAACTAATAATCGCGTAACTTCTCCGTTTAGGCTCATTTTCTCCTGAAACTTGACGAGTGCTTATGTAATTAAATTACACACATAAACATCGTCAACAGAGAGTTTAGTTGCACTGTCAAAAATCTCAGTCCTTACAGAGCCAGGGTCTGGATGACGGGCTAGCGAGACGAGTCTCACATCACTTGGTACTTGTGAGTCTGAGCCTGACGAGGACGTCAGGGCTTAAAGGAGGAGAGATTGTGAGACCCCAGATAGTCCTATATATAAGATATAATAGGGCTAAACTCTTAACCCGGCTTAAGCATTTTGGGTGGTGGCTAGACCCAAGAGGTTAAGAGAGTTAAGCGTACTAGGACGGGAGTAGTCCTAGGATGGGTGACCCCCTGGGAAGTCGGGGCGTTACATAATTGTTGTAATTAAATATATTTTAAAAAAAACTTAATTGTAGTGTTTTTTATAAAAATGAATTATTTATATCTAAATAATTATAAAATTAAAATTAATATTTAATACATACAATCTAAAATATTTAAAAATTAGGCATAAATAATTATATATTTTAAAGTTTTATTATAATTAAAATACAAACTTATGAATTTATAATCTGAACCCGAACAGGTGTTAAGATCAATATTATTGTTTGTAATTAAAACTTGCATATCTGATACAATTGATAGCCTGCGAAAATGTATCTAAATTTTTTTATTTAATTAACTAAAATATATTATTATTTACTTTATAAAAAATATAATTAATTATTTATTAATTATTTATAAAAAAGATAAATAAATCTGTTGCGTAGCACGGATTCCTTAACTAGCTATATATTAGTTGACACTTCCATCCCATCAAAAGAAGCTCTCTTAGCATATCAGCTACCGGTAAATATTAATTGGCACTTCCATCACATAAAAAGAAAGCTCTATAAGAGAGCCAAGAATTAGCATATAAGCCAATAAAAGATTGCCACATGTCCGGTAAATATTTTGAATGCATCTAATACACCATAAATTAATTCTAAAATATATATCAAAAATAAATATCTGTAATATAAAAAACTATTTAAATATTTATATTACATATATCTATATATACACTTACTATATATTAATTGGCACTTCCATCACATCAAAAGAAAGCTCTCCAAGAGAGCCACATATTCAATTAGCATGTAAGCCAATGAAAGATCGCCACATGTCCGGAAAATATTTTGGACGCATCTAATGCACCGTAAACTAATTCTAAAATATAAATCAAAAATAAATATCTGTAATATAATAAATTTTTTAAATATTTTATATTATATTTTATTTTACAGTATTAATTATCAAATATTCTATCAATAATTTTATATTCTGTGCGGTATATGGAGTATTAGTATGCATAAGAAAGATTTCTTCTCTCTCGAAATTATAAGTGCACTGTATATAATTTTCTGTGCATCATGTGTATATGTATATGAAAATCGCATACTTAAAATCCTTTAATAGAAATTTTAAAATTAATTTATTAAACTTTTGATATTAGAATATTAGTCATCTAATATAAGTTGCGATGTATAAAGTATTAGTATAAACCAGGTGCATATAATAGTCTCTTTTTTTTCCAGTCAAGTTTAACAAAGTAAAAACACCTCTACCTATTCTTCAATTGAAATCCTCTAACTTTAAATTTTTAGTTAAAAATAGCATTAAATACTATTAAGTTTATTTAAATTTTCAAATAACAATATTAGAATAATTTAACTTTACAATATTGAAAGTTGAGAAAATATTAATTAAATAAAGTTATTTTTTATAGTACACAAAAGAATACTTTATAGATTTTTTATCTTTTTCAGTTATAATTTTGTAATTTTAAAATTTTAATAACTTTATATTTTAATTGACTGAAATATCACTTATCTGCCGCTAAGTCCTGTACTAGTAATACATTATTTCATACTACAAAGAATAATATATATTGTAAGTGTGAAAAGGTATTTTGGTCCATTTTATAGGGAAAAAATAAAAATACCAAGAGATAAGGAGAGTTTAAATTCCCACATTTTATGCGGATAAAAAACATCATGAGAATTATAAATCTATGTCACATCAGATTTCTGTAAAGAACCAAACACAGGTGTTCTCAATTCCTAACCCATATATATTCATGAAAATTTTAAGAAAATACTTTAAACCAAACATGCTCTACCAATTAGTAATTTAATGCCTCTCTAAAGTAAATAACTCTTCTCGTTTTGTTTCTTGTAGCTATTTTGTTGATGGGTGCAGATATTCGAAATTTTATCTAAATCCGAATTCCAAATGAGTGGATATATCCGATGCTAAATAGATATAGTTTCGAATATGAATATCAAAAACAAAAATATGACAGATTTGGATTCGAATATGAATTTTGATTGTTCCTGATCGGAATCCGAACCCGATCCGAACCCGAACTGATTTTACATTATATAATATATACATAAGTGTTTGATGTTATATTTGAATTTATATTTGAAAAAATTAAATTTAATCTAATATGTTTTCAAATATTGTAAAGAGAAAAATTTTCAGTTCGAATTTCAAAATTAATAGTGAAATTCGAATTCAAATTTTAAAAAATCTGCTCTCAATCTAACCCGTTAACATCCTACCAAACAAACATCTTCACCACAATTTGCTCGCACTGAAATTTTCCTATATATCTAATATTCTAATTTGCAATGTGTGGCCAAAAATTAAACTATTATATAATTTGGTGCATGTGCATCTTCTCAACCCCATATAAAACTATGAAGTGGCCTTGGGACCAACTCTTTAGTAGCCTTTAGCTTTTTATAGGGTTATAAAGTTATAATAATAATTAAAAATACACCAATCATATATACTAATATACATTAGTTGGGGAGAATGTCCATTTCCTTTTGAATAAAAAATATACATTTATTATTGGCTTAATTTTATACAGCTCCTTGTAAACATATCAAATAACAAATATATCTCTATAAAGTTCAACTTTTTATATTTATTCCTGTAAAAATTCAGTGATATTCATATTTGCCTCTTTGGTTTGTTACTATTAAAACACTGCTTATTTTTTAATAGAAGATAAGTGTAATGACATTATAACCATCACAAATATGTCACTTCAAAAGTCTAACTGTTAGAATTATGTAAAAATATCCTCTCTAAATTTTTTAACGGTCATCTTTTTTTTCTTTATACCATCACAAATAATATAAGACAGATAAAAAGATTAATTTATCTTATTCACTATTCAGGATTAAATATTTTATCTGTGGTTAACTATATTTTTTTAACAAACCCTATTAGTAGGGGGATATTTGAAAAACGTTAGAATTTTTATAGGAAAAAACATGAAAAGTTAAACTTTATAAGAACATATTCGTTATTCAATATGTTTCCGGAGAGCTGTATGCAATTAATCTATTATTTATATGCATGTCAACGTTGAGCTCGTTGTGACCCTTATTATTATTATTATTATTATTATTATTATTATTTTATTTTCTTTGCCTTGTTTTAAGTTCTTGTGGTTAGGAGCATCCCCACATGTTTGGGGGGATAACTTGAGCTTGCTTTATAATGATGTCACAGAAATAATAGGGGAAAAATGTGCAAAGACCCCCTAAGCTTCAACAGTTATGCAATTAGGTGCTTAAATTTTAGTTTTGATAGTTAGATTAATTATCTAAACATTGTCATATAGTTTAATAGACATTTATCTCATTTTGATCGCTTGTATTGCATATAATCTCACAACGCTTTAAAATATCAAAAAAAATATTGTTTTTATTTTAGTACATGACAAAAATAATAGATTGTCTTGAATCTTCAATTATAATGTTTATTTACAAAATTATGTGCGAGATATGTAATCAAACGGCTGTTTAATTTGTAACTTCACTCTACAAAAAAGACTAATTAAATTATTTGATTAAAAAAAAAGTAATAGCTAAAATTATGTCTATTTATAAAAATGATAAAGTTCAGTGGCCCTTTTACATTTTTTTGCCAATAATAGCTTGGTGTTTCTAGTAGTAGAGACAACAAAATTTCTGGAAGATATGCTTTAGAAGCTTCTTTGTGATGTGACATACATTTTTTTAATAATCTAGAAATATGTATAAAGATTTCTTGAAGTTTGATTTTAATTTTGATAACTATATTTTTTTAATTTTTGTAAAATAATTTATAAGATCAATCATCACAATTGCAGCCACCATTTATATAATCTGCTTATACAAAGAATTTATTTCTTCTATCCTAACATAATAATAATAATAATAATAATAATAATAATAATAATAATAATAGATAGATAGATAGTTAGATAGATAGATAGATTCAACCTATTTTTCAATTCTAGTGCTTAGTAACTAATTAGGTTTACAACGAAACCCAGAAATCGATCACTGATCAAATTTGAGTACCTCTACGGGATAGTTTAAACTTCTTTAGAATTTGAAGTTATATAAAATCGTGTGCAAGATGTGATCACAATTGCTATTTTTTTCTCTTTTTTTTCACTTGTGAAGAGAGATTTATCAAACTATTTGAGAAAGTTTAGGAGATCTAACCGTCGAAAGCAAAAGTTCAAAGGTTTTGCTTGCAAAAGCACTAAAAGTTTGGGGAGTTGGGTAATTTTTCTTTCTAGGTTAGTTTCATATGGTACCCAACAAAGGTGTCGAATAGTAAATAAATTCCAATAAATCTTAAGTAATCAAATTTATTTCTCCAAAAATTCAATGGTTTGCAAATATATCTTTCTCTCTCCCCTTGCTCTCGTAGCTGACCGTGCAACATACCTCATCTTCACTGTGGCCAAGGGGTCATCACTACAATTTTGAAAAGACAGATCCGATCACTTAAGTTTTATAAAAATTTATTTATTATTTGATACTTTTATAGAAATCCATATATAATTATTCTGCTTTAATTTTTACTATGGGAAATGGGAGATGTCTCTTTCCTTATAAGTGAAAAAAGTTACAAATACGTCAACATTTAGCTTTGCTTGTTAAACTCTTCTATTTTGTTCTTTCTTTTCTAATCATTTGAGGCAACTCCCCCTAATTATTAGAAGAAACAACAAATGATGTGAGAGTCAAATTAAACTTGCATTGTAATTATTAGAAGAAACCACAAATGATGTAAGTCATATAAATAACTAATCTTAGTACTCCTAGGAGTGGAGACAAATGAATTTCTATGTAGTTTTGCCATGCTTAGGCCCTACATATATATTGCTTAGAGGTCTCTAGTGATGTGACAATTTTTTCTTTTTTTAATAATTTTATTGAAGCATATTTAGAAGGTAAATGTCATTAAAATTCATTTAAAGTCAATGATATTATGTATAAATAAGAATTTTTCATTTTATTCTTTAAAAATTCGACTATATTTGCAATATCTAACTCGAACTTTCTGAATTGTTGCAATCAAATTACACAATTTAATTTAAAATCAGAATTAATGATCTTGGTCTTAATAATGAATATAATTTTCTATAAAAAAAAATTCAGCTGATTTTGATTCTTGTATACTATTAAGCTAAAAAGCGCCCCATATCGATCGTTAAAATTGTCAATTTTAAGATATTTTTATTGTAAGTTATATGATATCAAAAAATTATAAAATTTGGTTTCTAGTATGTTTCCATACTATAAATTGTATTTAAACGGTATGGATTGTCGATTCAGAAGTTCTATTATAAAAAATAATTTATGAATACGAAAGCCTCTAAACTCATAAGAGTACAGTAGCTAGCCGTACTATATATAATGGTGTAGATTATCGATTCAGAACTTTTATTATTAAAAACGATTTATGAGCATGAAAGCCTCTTTACTCATAAGAATATAGTTGTCATGCTAAATATAGGGAGAGTAGAACTAGTGTGCTATTATAAGCACGGAGGCCTCCATACTGGAGGCCTCCATACTTTTAAGTCGTTTTCGATGATGAAACTTTTGAATCGATGATTGACTCGTTAGACTTGATCTAATATATTTGAAATACCTAAAAAATAAATTTTATTATTTTTTATATAAATTACCTATTAATTGAAAGGACTCAAGATCAAATGGGTTAGAATACTATTGGCAGCAAATATGCTCCGTTGCCATCGATTTGCTTTCGATGATGAAGTCTCGAAATTGATGATCAGCATCATTAAACATAATTTAGACCATTTGAAATATTTAATAATCAAATTTTATATTTTTTTTGACATCACTGACCTAATGATTAAACGGTCGCAAAATTTATAATTTTAATGATTGATACAAAGCATTTGCTCGTTTAACGGCGTAAAAGATATCAAATCAGTTAAATTTTTCTAGATAATTTTTTAAACTTTTAAAATAAAATCTATACTCTTAATCTTATTCATTATTTGTTGAATGATAATTATTTTCAATTCTTCATTTTTGTGCCTACTTGATGCACAAGAAAATAATATGGAAAAAAATATAGAAATTTAATTTCTAGATATTTCAAATCGTTTAGATCATGATCAACGATATCGATTGTCGATTTTGAGCCTTTATCATCGAAAATAAATAGGTAGCAGCGGAGTCCGTTTGCTATTGATAGTATTCAAACAAAGCCGTAATGCCTGACAAGTTGTAAGAGGCGTTCTTCAAAATATAAGAGCAACATGATAATTTAGAGCCTAAATTACCAACTGTGCTAACAGTAAAAGATTATTAGTTGCTCAATCACTACATTTTAAATATCCAAAAATTTTTTGCAGGAAAACTAGCTACATGGTTAGGAAACTGTTTATTGAATCTATAACACACTTAACCCATAGGGACCCTTTTTATTTGGCTGAATTGCCCTTTTGGTCCTCAAAATTTAAATTAATTTTTATTTTGAACTTTCTAAATTATGGCAAATTAAGTTTCATGATCCAATTTAATTAACTTAATGCTAATATGTCGGTAATGCGGAAGTAATATATCAGCATTTTAATTAATGATACGGCATTGATTAAAATGTCATATTCCTTTCACATCAACGACTGCAATCTTTAGTCAACTAAATTCTTTTGAGGGAATATTTTGCAACAATTTAGAAAATTTGAGGACCAAACAGTCGCGCGCGTCAACGTTCAGGGACCAAAGGTATAATTTAGCCAAAATTTTGGTTTGGCTCATAATATGATGAAAGGTACACTTAGATCCATTTTATCCTGGGGGATAGCAATTGGTGGAGAGAAATAAAAATAATAAGCAGCATTATTTGGGATGGCCCTACTGTTTTTGTTTTCTGTGTTGAATTATTGATCTTGTTTGGTCGGAATTATTGTTCCTTAAAATTCGCAATGAAAAGTCCAAGATCCCAAAATCATCATCATGTAATGTTGGGCTTTTTTTTGCATTTAATTCCTTAACAATTTCTTTTTACAAATAGCCTCATAAAATTTATATTTGTAAAACTGATTCTATCTCTGCCACGTGAGCGCCACGCAAGTGCTACATTGGAAGTGAAGTTTTTTAAAGTTGAATACGCTAAACTATTCACCGTGTTCAAATACGATGACTTCGTGTTCCCCCTTGTACCTTTTCTACCAATAAATCGCCATGGATGTGTGGTGATGGTCGGATTTCCCTACAAGACCTCCAAGGTGGTAGAAGGAAGCACCGCGGATGGAGGCTCGACGAGACTGTGGTGGTTATGGCCGTTGTGGTGGCGGTGGGACAGGTGGTGGAGGACGTAGAGTTAGAGCGCACGGGGTGCGGCAGCGGCAGAGTAGGAGGTGGCAGCTACGGAGGATGCATATAGCAGGGGAGGAGGCGGAGGAGAAGGAGAGGGGATGCGCCGGGCTATGTGTCACGAACACGAAAAATTCTAGAATGCAACGGGTATATTGATGACGTGGCGTAACAAATCAATCAAATATCTTCTTTTAGAGGTATATGTCCCATCATGATTATAAAAAAAAATATTTTTATTGTACTTTTTATTTGAAAAGAACAAATGTGATTGACTTGTTATTGATGATGTGGTGCAAGTATGACAGTGTAGAATTCCTCCACGGACACGGACATGGAATACGGGACACGACACCACTGAGCAAAGTTCAAAATATAAGAATACGGACACGGCAAAGACACGACTAATAAAATATAATATTTTTAGTATAACATACATATTTATTATATATAATATAATAATTTTGCAAACAAAATTATATTTTTTATAAGGGATCCAAGGGATCTACCAAATTATCATTACTTGATGCCATAATTCTACAACATTGAGGGAAAAAGAAATGTACACATTAAAAAAATAACCGTTAATTTTAATTATAACACGAATGTAAAAAAAAATTAAAATAAAAAGAAAGAGAAAAAGAAATAGAATACTTTTTAACGTTTGAGGCTTTATTGAAGAAAAATCTAACAGAGATCAAAGATAAAATAAATAATTTTTTTATTAGGAGTAGAACTATATAAATTTTTTTAATTATATTTTTTTCTAAAATTGTACGATGATTTTTTTTTACAAAGTACACATATTTTTATTAATTTAATAGTAATATGGCAAAATATCATATAATTTTTTCATCTTTAACTAATTAACTTTTCAATTCCCAATAGCTTTCTGAAATTGCATGACACGACATAGACGCCCGTCACATGCACGTTCATGCCACGTATGCGTCCGACGCGAGTCGGACACAGACGGGGCTTCGCCCCACATCCGTGACTCGTAGGCGCCGCGTGGCAGGCAGTGGCGGCAGAGAGTCTTGTGGAGAGAGAGAGAGAGAGAGAGAGAGAGAGAGAGAGAGAGAGAGAGAGACGGGGAAAGATCTCGAGGGATGAGAGGGAGAGATTGTGTGGAGGGAGATTATACATAACGCTTAACCACGTAGAATCATTCACCTTCATAAAGAGGAAGCAAGTGGCTCTTCCACAGATAACAATTCTTTATTGGGGGCAATCCGGTGATTGGTGTGTTCAAGTTAAACTCCACCGTCGATCTTACATGGCAGAGATAAGACCAATTTTATAAATATAAATTCTATAGGACTATTTGTAAATTTTTTTTGTTAAGAGGCTAAATACAAAAAGAGCCTAATAATACACTCTCAAATGAGTAAAATGTACGGATTCTTCTTCTACCATCATGATAGTGCAAAGTTGAGTAATATATAACTTTTATGTTAATTAAACCGTTTAAATTTCTAAAAATTATATATATTAAACTTTTAGTCTATAATCGTAATCCCGAAGTTATATCAGTTTAATGTGACAAGAATAAGAATGTCTATTTTCTACGAAAAAAAAAAGAAATTTGTCTTAACATTCTGCGAGTAAAGTTTAGAGAGTGTGTTGCCATATAAGAAAAGTAGAGGGACTATTCTGCATATTTACCCATGATGAATGACCAATCAATTGCATGATTGATGATCTTGAGTGACAGGTGTCAGCAGGATGTGCAATCACGTTGAATATGTGATTTCCACATGTTATTTTTGTTTTCTTGAATTTTCTAGGATTTGTTTGATTAATTCTAGTTGTTATCACATAACCATCACCTTAAATTTTAGTGAGATGTGTCACCACAAATGGATTACTGGTTAGGAACTTAATTTGTTCCTTGTTGAGCAACTCTATAGATAATAATAAACTATTCACCGATTTATTTTCGATGATAAAACTTCAAAAATCGACAATCGACATTATTAAACAAGATCTAAACCATTTAAATAAGTTGGAAATTATTATTATTTTTTTTTCGGTATCATTCTCTGGTTCACCAAATATACATAAAATAAATATTCTTAAAAAAAATGATAATACAATTTTTATATTTAAGATCTAGAGTTTAGATCATATTTTAAATAGTTTAAAAAATTTTCCAATAGAAATTCAACTGATTTGAAATTTTTTATACTGTTAAACGAGTAAACACGTCATACTTACAAATTTTGCAATTGTTTGATCGTTCGATTAGTGATTTGGAATAGTTTGGCTTGTGTGCTTTTAGAAGTACTGTTGTTTTCGTGTTATCAAGTCGTTTTTTATTCTAGAATTTGTGAATTAACGATCGACTCAGTTAGACTTAATCTAGAGTATTCGAAGTATTTAAAAAATAAATTTTGTTATTTTTTAATATTATTTATCTAGTGTTCGAAATAGCTCTAAATCAACAGCCGAAAATAAAAAACTTATAAAAATTAATGATATGAACTAAAATTTTAGATCAAAAATATTAATCTTGTTCTATATAGTATAAAAAATTTTTAATTAAAATTTTACGTGATTTGAATATTTTTATACTGTTAAACTTATAAACTTCTCACTAAGATCATTTAAATTATTGATTTTTGGTCACTCCGAAACAGATTACTAGCCAAATGATATCGAAAAATTACAAAATTTATTTTGAAGCTACTTCATCAAGTCTAATATAGTAGATCGTCAATTCGAAAGTCATAACATAGTGTGTCAGTGTGTGTGTCTATATATGTATATTTATATAAGAATCCAGCTACTATTCTTTTAGGAGAACGGAGGTTTTCGTCCTCCTAAATCATTTTAGATGATAGGAATTTTGAATCGATGATCAGAACCATTAAACTTGATGTAGAATATTTAAAGTGTTTAAAAACTAAATTTCATGAATTTTAAAAATTACTTACGTAGTGATCAAAGGATCACAAAATCAATAATTTTTAATGGCCTATACGATCTGCTTGCTAGTGTAATACACTTGAAGTTTTGGCAAATTGCGGATTGAGTATCGGGAAATGGTGTGTGGTACTCTACTGTTTCAAAAAGGTTAAGAAAGAGTTTTGGATAAGTTAGCAGAGTGATTGGAGGGTTAAAGTGAGAATTTGCATCAAACTGGCTAGGAAAATCCAGCTCTTTCTGCTTGCTTACCGGTACAGTGCTAGCGCGGGCGAGCCTTGATAGGTACCATGCTGTCAGATTCGTGCAGGCTTGGTATTGTTGAAAGTTTCACATTTGATATCTACCTATTTGATCGCAGCAACGACGTCGTGGGGGAGCTGGAGTGATGGTTGTGGAACTAGCAGAAGGTTGTTTCTCGACTCTTCTCTCTGCTCTCTTCTCGTAAGTGGGTTTTTTTCTCATCTCTACATAGAATTCGCCGTTTGTCGTCGTGCAGCTTCGCTGTTCTTGCTGTTGCGAGAGTTGTGGAGCTGGACGTGTGCGGGAGTTTTGAGGCAGGGTTTTTCGGAGCTTGAAGTCATCAGGGATTCGGTTGAAAGCTTAAGAAGTAATCGTAACTTAATTTTTGTGCGTTATCTGGGACTTACTATTCATCGTTTTGAGTAGACGATTTCAAGATTTTTGTGCTTGGCTGTTGCTAAACTGAGAAATTCAGCTATTTATATAACTGGATTATAGCATGTGTATTAACCACAATCTTAGAAGGTATAAGTATCTTTGAAGCTTATATTGGAATTTTAACATTATGAAGATAAATCGGATTAATGTGCACTTAAGTGGTGGCGAATTGATGGTAATTGGATTTTTCTCCAGCAGGTCTTCTGAGCCTCGTTGAGCTGACTTGTACTCTTTGAATGTCTGTTTGGGGTATTCTACTGAGTATGTGAGATGGGATTTCAGTATAGAAAATGAATTCACATAATATTCGAACTATTATAAGCTTTTATTATATGATCTAATATTGATTGTGATCGGTCGATTGTATTCGGGCAGGTGAGGGGTGTTGAACTTGAATCGCTTCGTTGGGTTTCGAGGAGGATTCTGGAAGCTTAACGTAGGTATTGAATCTTACGCGCAAAAAGGATTTTAGCTATTCTAGTGGTAAGTGGTAGTGCAATTGGCGTACATGAATTGGAAGTTCAATCAGTGATTTGATACGTCTTTGTGCTATGGAGTTTCGGATTGGAGACGATTAGTGGAAGCTGATAACCTTGGGACTCGCTTTGGACATAATTGGAGCTAGTACTAGTGGTCGGGACCTAACAAGAGAGTGAACTACTCTAGTTTTATATGTTTATAAAAAATATGTTAAGATTATGTAGTTATGTAGATACGTTGACTAGCTTGAGAATTGGCATCATAGGTATTTAATAAATTGTCATAAGAATCTCTATGAAGTAAGAGAATCATACAGAGTAAATGGTTCAATTTTTATTGGTTTAAAGATTGAATAACTAATGAAGACCGTTATTATGCTCATCAAACTAAGAAGTGGACATTCTCTTTTTACCAGTTGATTAACGAAGTGGACATGATTGTCTTGACCGTGAGTAGAGAACTTAGAATGCCTTGTGATATGTTGATAGTTGCTAAGATAGTGGAAAATTGCTAATGCCTATGTAAAATATAGCATTATGGGTTGGGTGCTTAATGACAACTAGTGGGATTTAGTTTTGTAATATTTGTTGTACTGAAATGTCGATCAGAGGATCGAGAGCGAGAACACTGTAAATGAAAACATGAGAATTGTGACATGTGGACAATGGACCTTGCTTGCTTGCCATCGTGCTCATTCGCACACGCTTGTGAGGGTAGCTCCCTACAAGCCGGCACTCCGGAGTTGGCCTACGCGACAGTTGCTCGCCCGTGCGGGATTGGGTGCCGAAGTGGATTGCCGTGGGGAGTGTATACTACCACGGGGCCATTAGGCGCGGCGCAAGCTGGACTACCTTGGGTAGGTCCCTGTGAATGAAAGGAGAGTACTAAATGAAAAAAGAACAGTAATGAATGTTTATTACTTAAAGTGTACAGTAGTCACTTTTATGTTCGTGCTTATACTCATATTTATGTTCATGATTACAGAAATTGCTATATCTCTCTTTTATGCAAATGGTTCATTACTGTAGAAAGCTATTACATGTTGATTACATGTTTATTACTTATTAGCATCATGCTTATAAATCATGCAATTATTGTTATTGCTTTTATTTAGTACATCTTGAGCCTAGTGGTGTAATTCGCCGAGGCTGGCGGCTTACCCACTGGGAACTATTGTTAATAGTTCTCACACCCTTTTGGTGGTTGTTTTTACAGAGCCTGTTACAGGAGAGGCTAGGGATCGTGGCAAGGGAGTCGCGCCTAGCTAGGGACTACTAGGAGCGTGCTAGTCGATCACCTTGCTACTCGGGCTACGGCCGAGGGTGATGTCCCTATGTATAGAGAGACCACCGTTGTACCTATTCTTTTGTTTACCCCGTGATGTATATGTATTTTTTGGACCGTCACTATAGTTGTGATACTTCTCTTCTGTCGAGATTTTGGGATTGTTCACTCTTTGTTCTTTTGTTGATATATATATCGACTTGTACATTGCTCTGATATCAGGATAGAACTTCCTTTGTTTTACTTTCTATCGATTTGTTGCTTGTAGACGCCTTATATACTGCAGGTGTATGGCGGGTCTGTGCACGTGCCGGATATGCTTCCGCTGGTACCCGGGCGTGACAGCTAGTTTAACGACGTAGAATAATCCAAACAGTTTGAATTTTTGATAGAAAATTCTTTATACTTTTTAGATAGCATTTGATAATTTCGACCATGGATTGAAAAAGTCCAACATCTATTTTCACAAGGTTATTCATTTTTTACCGTTTATTTTTCGACTCTTCAATGAACTTAACTTAAAATTTATAAAATTTAGTTCCTACACGTTATAAATACTCTAAACCAACTTTAACGGTTCTGATAATCAATTCAGAATTTCTATTATCTAAAACGACTTAGAAGGACGAAGGCCTCCGCCCTCCTAAAAGAATAGTAGTTGGACTGTATATATATTAATTTTATATTTTATATTTTTATATATATTTTTGTCATAAGCAAGGGGGGCCAATGAGCTGGAGAGCCATGTGCACTGAGGAGATACTAAGAATGTGGTAGTGTACCATGTGAGAAGAGGATCTATATTAGATTGAAGCTTATTATTTCATGTTAAATATTGCTAAGTTACAATGAATGGTGACCACACCTCAAATAATAATAATAATAATAATAATCATCATAAGGGTATATTGCTTATTTGGTCCTCAAACCATAAAGTGTATGATTTTTTTATCCTCAAACTTTAATTTGTTGTAATTTTTGTTCAAATTTTAAATTGTATTACAATCAAGCCCTATAGCCTAATTTAGTTAGCTAAATATTGATTTAACGCTAAAGTTAGTGTGACTAATAATGTGCCAATAATTAAGATGCTATATTTGTTTTTTCATCAGCGATGCATGAATATATAGTCAACTAAATTGGATCGTAGGACTTGTCTGAAAGTTTAAGCTAAAAATTGCGATAAAATAAAATTTGACTTTAAGCCAAAAATTGCGACAATTTAAAATTTGAGATCTAAAATTGTCACTTAACTCATAGTTTCAGAACCAAACGTACAATTTACCTTAAAAAAAAAGAAGTAAGATATAGAGACATCTTAATTTTACTTTTTTTTATTAACAGTAATTTTGTTAAATTTAATAACTCTAATCATTTAATAATAAAATAAAATTATCATAATAATTAACAAGCAGTAGTAAATAGATCTTTTGACAATGCCAACTCGAATAATTCAACATATCGTACATAATAAAAGTACAATTATTGAGGGATCGAAAAAGAAGGGTCTAGATCAACTTTTTGGAGAATGATTTGGAAAAGGGTAAAGAATATGTTTTAACATTAAATGGATAATAATTACAAATGCGAAATTTTCGAACAATTCATTACATATATTTTACAGGATTAATTTCATAAAGATTTACATATATTTTATAGGATTAATTTCATACATATCTCTATAAACATAGTGAATTACAAATATATTCCTACAAAGTTCAACTTTTATATATTATCACTGTAAAAATCCTAATATTTTCAAATATATTCATTTGATTTGTTACCGTTAAAATACTATTTATTTTATAAGTGAAATGACTATTTTGCCATCACAAATATGACCCTCCAAAAGTCCCAACTATTGATTAAAGAAAACTAAAAAGTCAATTCACCTCATTAACTAATTAACGTTAAGTATTTTACCTGTGATTAACTAATTTTTTCTAATGAATCATAACGGTAGGGGTATATTTGAAACCACAGAACTTTTACAGAGACAACAAATAAAAAATGAACTTTGTAGGAATATATTTATAAGGGATAATTACCTATATACCCCTTATATGTTTTAAAATATCCGATTTATTCCTTTTTTTTTTTTATAAAATACCCCTCATATATTCTACCGTTATTGCAAAATACCTCCGCAGTTATCTCCTGTTAAGTTCACTTAGGTTAAACGTGAGTTAAATATCTACCACAGTTAAAAAAATTAAAATACCAATTTTGCCCTTGACTTAAGGGCAAATAAGAAATATTAGTGACCGTAGAGGGATATATTTGAAAAGACTAAAGCTCAAAATACTTTTTGTGCCCCTGACTTTAAGGGCAAATAAATAAGAATGTCAGTGATGGTGGAAGGATATATTTGAAATGGCAAAATAGTAATTTTACAGAGATAATAGAGTTAATTAATAGATTTTAACTCTAGTAGGAGTATATTAGAAATAGGTTGGAACGTAGAAAGTTATTTTCAATATTAGCCTTCTAAAAAGGGTAAATCGAAAAATCGAAATTTTTCAGGAATATATAAGTAATTGCCTCTATTTATAATTCACTATACTTGTAGAGACATGCATGAAATTAATTCTATTTTATATGGGTCTGCGAGGTATATCTGAGTTAGGGTTGAGTATTGGAGTTTTCGTTCATTTCTCGACATAAAAAATTTAATAAAATAATAAATTGATTAATGCCAAGGGTATATAAATAAATATGCATATTTTAATGGATATAATAATCCAAAAAATTCCTGTGGAGGGTCAGAGAGTTTTTATATATATATATATTTTATTTGAAATTCTTTAATGCATAAAGAATTGAAAATGTCTGTTTGTACAGATTATATTTAATTATAATATAAAATTTTTGATTAAATTATATAGGACAAAAATGTACAGAGAAATTCTGTAAACGTTTTAGCTCTTTTGTAAATAGGCTTCTCAAATTTCAATTTTAAAAATTAGAACCCCCTAATCCCTTTGTTCAGTTAAAATTACTAATTACACAGTCGTTTTAGTCATATGCATGTCTAGCATATAAATTGCGGGAACTAAAAATAATTAATTTCTTCTATTTTAACTTATGAAAGAGTAACAAAAATAGAATGTAAATTCAATTTTTATAATAAATTATTAAAATTAGAAGAGAGGAAAGAATAAATTTTATTTTTTTATATTTGATATTTGAAATCTCTCAAAATTCTGAGATAGGCGTGCAATCAAAATAACTGTGTAATTAGTAACATCTGCTGAGGAATAATTGTCAAACTCAAACGTTTTTGTGGTTTTTTTGTAAATTAGTTAAAGTTTTAGGAGTTCTTTGTGTATTTTACCCAATTATTATTGGATAAATTGCACCTTTGGTCCTTAAACTTTAATTTATTATAATTTTTTACTCGAATATTTAGAATTATTACAAGCAAGTCTCAAAATCCACTCCACTTAACTAATATCACCGCTTCACTGCAAAAGTGATATGTTATTTTATTTTAATTATTATAGCACCATCAATCACAATGCTTTTATATCACTTCTATATTAATTACACATCAATATTTAATCAACTTAAATTAGGTTATAAGACTTAATTGCAATAATTTTAAAAGCTCAAGCAAAAATTGTAATAAATTAAGTGCTAAATTATAAATTATGGAATCCCCCCGCCCTCCCCCCCTTCTTTTTTCCTTCCAAACTTTCAAAATTGTACAGTTTGCCATCTTAAAATTTCAGAAATATTTTCAAAAGAATACGACGTTAATGAAGAGGGAAAACTGACCAAATTATTCTTACTACTTCCATAATAAAAGAATAAATTTTTAATATTTTTTTATCATTTTTGAATGATATTTTCAGTAGAAATTATAAGAAATTGGCGGAATAATGATAGAACTTGAAGGAGGGGGGCTAAATACAACAGTTTGAAGAATTGAGGGAGTGAAATGTAGGTTTTTGAAAGTTGGAAAGAGAATGTGAAAAAGAGAGTATTTATATAAAAAAAATTATGTAAATTAGCCTAAATTAAGTTTTAGGACTGAAATGTGACGTTCTTATAGTTTGAGGACCAAACGTGCGATTTATCCATTACATGGTCAATGACATGTCACGTACACATGCGTGGATAAGCTCTTTGAGGTGGCATGAGACGTGTGGGGTGTAGCTGTTTCCATCATCCAATCCCAGTACGTTTCCATAATTCATGAGCACAACACACTGTTTTTTTTCATTTAATTATATGTCCATCTCAAAAACAAAAAAAAAGACAAAACGAAAAACTTTTTGGTAACTGTAGAGGAAAAGAAATGGGGACAATTGAAAATATATTCCTATAAAATTAGAATATCACATATTTGCCCATCCAAATTTTAATATATATATATATATATATATATATATATATATATATATATATAATTATGCTACTATACTATCAATAGTACCAAACTCTTGATACTATTGAGTTTTCGGCCGTTGGATGAAAAGATGTGCGGTTAGGATGATAGTGGTCTCCGGTTAAATTGATAGTGGTCCCCTA
>NW_017890880.1:0-5311 GCF_001540865.1 Ananas comosus | reverse complement strand
GTACATATATATATATATATGGGATAATTGCCTATATACCTCTCATGCGTCTGGAAATATCCGATCTATCCCTACTTTTTTTTTCTTTCTGAAATGCCCCTCGTATGTTCCACCGTTATTCCAAAATACCCCCGCAGTTATCCCCTGTTATTTTAACTCGGGTTAAACATGGATTAAATATATACTAGAGTTAAAACCTATATAAAATACCTATTTTATCCCTAACTTATTATGCCAATTCCTTAAGTTATCCTTTTTCTCTCCCAAAGCCCCAACTTGATCGCCGGCTCCTTCGCCTCCATCTTGCCGGCTCCTGTTGCCGGCGAGGCGGAAGCGGCGGCGCCTCCTGAGCACGGAGAGCGGGTTCTTCGCCCTCGCCAAGGCCTTCGCCGCAGGCGTCACCCTCGCCACGGGCTTCGTCCACATGCTCCACGACGTCGAGGCCGCGCTCACTAACCCCTGCCTCCTCCGCTTCCCCTGGCGCTGCTTCCCCTTCTCCGTCTTCGTCGCCATGGCCGCCGCCCTCGCCACCCTCGTCCTCGACTTCCTTGCCACCCAATTCTACGAGCGCAAGCACCGCGCCGCCGCCGACGCCGAGACCGACGCCACGGCAGAAGACGACGAGGGGCGCTCCATCACCACGGCGGCGCTGGAGCCACCCGTGGACGAGGACGAGGGCTCCGCCAAGGGCGGCGACGCGGTGGACATCATCAGGATTCGCGCGCACGTGGCGGCGCACGGCCACAGCCACCACCACCACGGATTAAATAAATATATTTAATCTATTATTAAATATATTTAATAATAGATTAATTATATTTAATCTATTATTAAATATATTTAATAATAGATTAAATATATTTAATATATTATTAAATATTATTATAATAATATATATAGTATAATACCGAATTTTTAAAAATTATATATAAAAATTATATTTGATCCCGAATTTTTAATTGGTGAACGTATAATACCTGTATAAATCACGTATCCGAATAACTGCCGAATCCGTTTTTTAGCTGTATTTTTCAACGAATTTAAAATTAAAAGACGAATTTTATCCGAATTATATCCGTACCGAATTTTTGCCGAATCCGAATTAACTAACTATGTCTCCAGCTACCAAGGTTGGTTTAACTGCGATCGATCTCGACGTGTTTAATTAATTAATTTATATTTGAAGGGTAAATAAGAAAAATATTTGCTATATAAAGGGTATATAAGAAATGTTAGTTACGGTAGAAGGGTATATTAGAATGGGCAAAATGGTAATTTTACAGAGATAACGGCAGCTCACTAACAGAGCTTAACTCCAGGGGTATATTAGAAAGACTTGGAACATAAGAAGGGTATTTTCAATATTAGCCTTCTAAGAGGGGTATAGAAGAAAACCGAGAACTTTTCAGGAGTATATAGGCAATTGCCCCTTATATATTATATATATATATATATATATATATATATATATATATATATAGTATATATATAGTATGTATATATAATTATGCTAATATACTGTCAATGTACCAGGACATTGGATAATTGAGTTTTTGGCCGTTTGCGAATGAAGGATGTACGGTTTAGGATGATAATGGTTCCCGGGTAAATGATTCAGTGAGTACTATAGGGTTGCATGGCATGGTTGGTTTAATAGTATAATCTAAACGGGTTAGGAATGATTCAAAAAAAAAAAGGATAAGATCTAATAGTAGAAACTCAATAGTATCAAGAGGCTTGAAGTACTATCAATAGTATATAGCCGGACTCTATATTATTATATATATATAAATATATATATGAGTGCCAGGCTAGGATGCTTATGGAGCACGGAGGGGCTCCGTGCTTCCACTTTGTTTTCAATCTTCGGACTTTCGAATCGACGATGGCCTCCGTTGACTATGAATCTAGAGTATTGATGTATCTAGAAAATAATTTGGCGATTTTTCGATATCAATTTGCCTTGTGAGATCGGAAGTGGTCAAAATCACGCGCTGATAATTATAAAATCTTAACAAAATATGAATGATATGACACTTAAATTTAGTCAAAGTTATTGATCTTGTTTTATATCGGTATAAAGAATTTTCTATCAAAAATTTCATATTGATTTGGATATTTCTACCCGTTAAACTTGCAACCGGCTCACACCGGGCATTAAAATTATTGATTTTGAGCCCCTCGTCACTAGGCAAATTGATATCCATAATCACAAATTTATTTTTCTAGGTACTTCAAATACTCTAGATCAACTTGAATGAGCCGATCGTCGATTCGAACTCCGAACATCGAGGAACAACTTGGAAGCACGGATCGTGTCCGTGCTTCCATAAGGCCATACCAGCCCACTATATATAGATTATAAATATAATATTATAGAGAGAAAAGAGGAGGGAGGAGAGAGGGAGAGGGGACGTGAAGAAAGGAGAAGTCGGGAGGAGAGGGACGGCAGGAGGGGGAGGATGAGGGTGCGGAGAAGTAGAGAAGAACCCGATCGGAATACGAGAGTGAGGAAGCCGAGGATAGGGGAGAGGAAGATGGAGACGGAGCAACGACGAGGCCAGTGGAGGGGAGATGAAACTCGGACGATCATAAGAGAGAGAGAGAGAGTCTGCTGCGATTACTATGGATATAGTACAAGGATTTGACTGCTATCGAGTTTTCCCGTTAGATTTAACCTCGGATTATTTTATCCGTTTAGATTGATACTATTCAACCAACACCTACTCAACCCTAGGGGGCCCACATCATCCTAACCGCACATTTTCCAACTAAGGCCTAAAAATCATAACACCAAAACTTGTGCCTATTGTATATTCCAGCTCAGTCTCTATATATATAATAATATTTATATTATAGATATATTTATATATATATATAATTATTATTAATTAATTATTATATATATCCTCCCTATTGGTCTTTACCTATACCTGCCTTTCCGTCAAGGACAGAGGTTTTCATAAGGCCCTAAGGTCAGCGCTAGCTTTCTTTGAAGAAGGCTGAATACAAGGTGGAGTGCGAGAGAATACCAACAACGCAATTGAATCCAAGCGCGTCAACTAAGAACAGCAGAGAAAATCGGTGGACAACAATAATCCCAAGATTATACTTACTAACAGAGGGGAGATTTACCTTTGACTTACATAAGAAGATAAGAGGGCATCATATATAGATATACTATATATATATATATAATTAGAACTAGGCTGCAATACTATCAATAGCACCAAGCTATTTGGTGTATTGATTTTTTACCCCTTAAGATTGAGAAATGTGCGGTTAGGATAATGTGGGCCCCAGGGATTGAGCTGAGTTGGTTGGTTGAATAGATATATCAACGATAAAAATAATCAGAGAGTTAAATCTAACGGATGGAAACTCGATAGCACAAGTGTTTGATGCTAATCGATAGGCAGACGCGCGGACTCCATATAATATATTATACTGCAGGTGAATACTATATAGTAGCAAACGAGGCTTGTGCCCACTCATTTTTGTTTTCAATAATGGCAGCTCCAAATCGATGACGATACTATTGAATATGATCTTATACACTTGAAGTATCTAAAACTAAATTTTCATACTTTTTCGATATGTTCTCTTATCGATCAAATAGAACAAAAATGAAGGTGTGAAATGAATATCCTTAAAAACTAATAATAGGAATCTTGTATCAAGATTAAAAGTATAGATCTGTGTTTTAGAATAGTTTAAGAATTTTCGTAACTAATGTATTATGGCATGTCCTTGACGCCTGGTAAACAGCAAAATGCCCTATTATTTACCATTAAAATTAATTAAAATTTGAAATATTTTGATCATTAAGTGAATCGATGTCGAAAGATTTGAAATTGGTTTCTAGAGCACTACAAATGCATAAATATGTTTACTAATACCGATAATCGATTTAAAGACTCATTATCATGTACTGAACAAAATGGGTGACAACGGAGACAGTTTAATACTTATATTAGCGCTCCTATTACTCTTATGAGTATATATCCTTGGACTCTTTAAGTTTCTCGACACGTTGTGAAACGGAGATACAGTTAGCGATACATAGTGCGTTCCAGTTAGGATGATACGTGTTTTCTAGGATTGATGTGGACGTTGCGGAATAATATGATTTAGCGAAATAAAAATGGTCAAAGAGATGAGATCTTAGACGGCCGAAAAATTTATGAGTACCAAAAGCGGCCTTATACTTGTAGAGCCTTCGGTGGCTACTAGAATTTCTGCCGTTGATTTATCTTTCAATTCTAACTGTAAATCATACTATTCAACCAACACCAACTCAACCCTAGGATATTCTATCAACCTATCGAGTGACCACTATCATCCTAATCGCACATTTTTCACCTTAAACTGTAAAAATTATAAATATGTTTTTGACTTAGCTAAAAGGACGCGATATTCACCATATAGATTCACATAGAGCGAAGTATTGCCTGTTATTTGTTTTTTCACTCTATAAAATACCAATCAAAGTTAGCTTTGTAGTGACACCTTTAGGATTTTGAAATATTAATATTATATATATAAGATGTAATAGGGCTAAATTTGCTTAAACCTACCTAGCATTTTGAGTGATGTGTTAAGTTTAAAAAATAAGAGAGTAAGCGTGTTAAAACTAGAGCTAGTTTAGAATTGGATACGCCCCATGGAACAAGTATGGCATTTACAGTTAATATCGAGTCAATCACAGTTAGTATCAGCAGTCAAACCGCGTTAGAGTAATAAAATAGTTCGACTAAGCTAGAGCATACACGAGTAGAGTGCGCTCTCTGGCGGCACGATCATCAATAGTCAGAAGTGTGAGATAGCTTGATTGACCTAAGGTTTATACTGGTAGAGTACCGTCCCTGAGCTGGCGCATTGTGCGGTGGAATGCAGTTGCCCAATCAGGTTGGCCAAGACTAGCCGAGGATGAATCTCACTGCCTATTGCGAGTGCATGGACATTCAAGATTCAATGGAAAAAAATAATGTGAACTCTAAGAATTGAAATAGTTATATATAAGCATATAACGTTAATTGCATAAGGTCTCCGCAAACATGGTAATTACAGAATATATTCTTTGCCAAAGTCAACTTTCAATTGATCCTACAAAAGTCACAATTTTTCAATATATCTCTCCCCCGATTAGATCTGTTAGAAAATTATTTATTTTTTAATAGTAAGATGTGAAATAGACATTTTTGCTCCACTTTCTCTTTCTCTTCCTTTGTCGGGCTGCGCGGGAACGACGGCAACGGCGACTTCGCCAGAGGTCTGTGCGATTTGCGATCGACAAGGATGAGGCTGAGCC
>NW_017890879.1:0-31322 GCF_001540865.1 Ananas comosus | reverse complement strand
CCCTGTGGTTTAAAGTGTATCAAGTTAGTACCCTGTGGTTTTGCACTTTATCACTTTAGTACCCTGTGGTTTTAATTTTGTATCAAGTTAGTACCCTATAGTTTTTTAAATCACAAGGTACTAAAGTGATAAAGTGTGAAACCACAGGGTACTAAAGTGATAAAGTGCAAAACCACAGGGTACTAGCTTGATACATTTTAAACCACAGGGTACTAAAGTGATAAAGTGAGAAACCACAGGGTACTAACTTGATACACTTCAAACCACAGGGTACTAAAATGAAAAAGTGTGAAACCACAGGGGGGGTTTTTGAAGTTTTCCCTAAACTTAATTATAAACAAGAAGAGGCCTTCATGGGCAACTAGCCTTATAATTGTTAATTGTAGAATAATTTACAATCACTGTTAATACAATTCCCTCTACTTAGTGACTGGCAGTAAGATTCATTTGCTTTCCAACTCTTTATTGATTTCATACTCCTCTTAAAGGGCTATTCCACATCTTGCTTTACAAATATGCATTGAGGTCATGTAGGAGTTTAGTATGACTAGTTATGATGAATCTTCCACCTCAAAATTTTGTTAAACTGAATCTCAAACAAGTTATTGTTTTTTATTCTTCCAGACTACAATACTGTTAATGGTGTTTCTTTTTTTTTAACTGAGGATTCTAACAAATGTTTGTTTAGTGCACTACAGAGTTATTTTGGTTGAGACAATTACACATTTTTTACGAAAATTGCCTTGAATCATAAGAGCGTTAAAAAATAATCATTTTTGCTAGTGGTGCATTTGAAGAGACATGGTAATTTGAAAAGATTGTTTATTTTAGGCTCAATTCGGAGAAAGTGCCTATGGCGGAGGCTGTGGTAAGCTTATTACTCCACAATATTGGTGCTGCCTTAGCTAGTGAATCAACTAAAGCAGCAACATCACTGTTACTAACACGGATATCAACAATGAAAGAACTCATGAAGGATATAAGTGAGATTAAGGATGAGCTTGAGAGCATGCTATCCTTCCTACGGATCGTAGAAAGGTTAAAAGAGAAGGACGAGAGCACAAAAACCTTCATAAAACAAACAAGAGACTTGGCTTTCGACATTGAGGATATTATAGATGAGTTCACGTACAAGCTGGGTGAGGAGCAAGGAGGGGTTCTGCCCAGAGCAATCAAGAGGTGCAGAAATATAAAAACATGGGATGACCTTAGCAGCAAACTTAAAGAGATCAAAATTAAGCTCCAAAACATTATGGAGAGAAGGACACGATATGATACAAGAGGAATGGAAAGTGAAGCAAAACCTCGAATAGCTGTTGGCGGTAGCAAGAGCCGTGCAGAATTAGCACATTTTGTCGAGGAGGATGATATCGTGGGTATTGACAAGTACAGGGACTTGTTGCTCAAATGGTTGAAAGATGAGGATGAGCAGCAACGACAGCCTATGATAATCTCAGTGTTGGGGATGGGTGGTTTAGGGAAGACAACTCTCGTAACTCACGTGTATAAAATCATCAAAGCTACCTTTGATGCTTGTGCCTGGGTTGCTGTATCTCAAAGTTATGAGACTGATGATTTGCTTAGACGGATTTTAAAAGAGTTTTATAGGGAAGATCGTGAGAAAAGACAAGCACCTAACAACATTGATACCATGGATTGCAGAAGCTTGGTTGAGACTATCCGCACTTGCTTGCAGGATAAAAAGTATGTACTCATTTTGGATGATGTTTGGAGTATTGATGTAATGGACAACATAAAAGATGCACTTCTGAATAGTAATTGCAAGAGTAGAATAGTTCTCACAACAAGGATTCGCGATGCAGCTCTATTAGCAAACGAGAACCATATGTTTGAGCTAAAGACACTGGAGGCAGATCATTCGTGGGATCTATTTTGTAAAAACGCTTTTTGGAAAAGTGCAAACAAGATTTGCCCACCGCATTTAGAACAATGTGCTAAAAAAATCGTCGAGAAGTGCGGTGGGTTGCCCCTTGCTATTGTATCTATAGGCCGTCTCTTATCATTTCGAGAACAAACCGGTTCTGAATGGGAGAAGGTTTACAAAGATCTTGAGTGGTATCTAACTAACAACGAATCGAAGCTCCATGAAAAAGTACATGACGTTTTGAAACTTAGTTTGGACAGCCTTCCCAATTACCTTCGAAATTGCTTCTTATATTGTTCTAGCTTTCCGGAAGACTATACAATTGAAAGTGGCAGGCTCATAAGGCTTTGGGTGGCCGAAGGGTTCATTGAAGAAAGAGGAATAACGATGGAGGAAGTGGCCGAGGACTACCTTAACGAACTTGTTCATCGCTGCCTACTACAAGTGGCTGAGTGGAACGAAATTGGTAGAGTTAATGCATATCGAATGCATGACATCATTCGAGTCCTCGCTCTTTCAGAGTCAAAGGAGTTAAGCTTTTGCATGGTTTACGAGCATTCAAGGACAATATTGCAGGGATACAAAGCACACCGCTTGTCAATCCTAAGCAATATACCTAATTATCATACTGAAGACAAATCTCATTTGCGTTCAGTACTTGTTTTCAACAATTCCATGAGCTATGATTTACTGAAGTCGGTCTTAAGATCATCAAAATTTTTACGTGTCTTGGAACTACAAAGAGTGCTAATCGAGAAACTACCGAGTGAGATCTGTAACCTATTCAACCTGCATTATCTTGGTTTGAGAGCTACAAAAATTAAGGAGCTTCCAAGATCAATCGGGAAGCTACGAAATCTGCAAATATTAGATACATATTACAGTGAAATAGAAAAGCTGCCAAAAGGAATAAGAGAGCTTCAAAAGTTGAGACATCTATTTTTGCCCCGCAATTCGGGTAAGAACATCAATGCACCGGTGGGAATACGGCGCTTGAAGGGCTTACAGAGTTTGTTAAATATTACTGCAACTAGGAAGATTGTGCGGAATGTAGAAGCTTTGACAGAGTTGCGGACATTTTGGATAAGGGGCGTAAGAAACCATCACTGTGCAGACTTGTGGAATAGTATCACAAAGATGAACCATCTTAGCAATTTATCTGTCGAGAGTGAAGATGGGCAAGAATTACAGCAGTTGGGCACCCTGCGCCTTCCTCTACCAATTCAAGAATTAGATCTGGGGGGTAAATTAGACAAAAACTCACTCCCTGAGCTTGCCACGTCCTTTGGGTCTCTAACAAACCTAACCATATTAAGACTTTCATATGCAAAATTGGATGAAGACACTTTTCCTTACTTGCAAGAACTGCCGTCATTGATGTTTCTTGAACTTTATGAGGCATATGACGGCATGAAGTTGCACTTCCAAGCAACATCATTCCCGAAGCTAAAGACATTGGTAATAGCATTTACCCCGAAGCTCAGTCGGGTGGAAATAGAAAGAGGAGCAATGGCAAGACTGAAAAAGCTTCAGATACACGATTGCCCCGAGCTAAAGGAGCTGCCCCACGGTATCGTGTACCTTACCACCCTTCAGGATTTATGCATTGGCCATGCGGCAAAGGAACTTGTTGAGCTGCTTCGAGGAGGAGGAGAAGGCGACCACAGCAATGACTGGCGCACGAGGGTTCGCCACATCCCGAATTTTACTATTGGTTTCATACGAGACCGCAAGTATGTCGAAGACAGGATTCAATGATTCCACATCATGCAGGTGAGTTTGGGCGCTTTTTGCAGAGCACCGGCCGAGCTTGATGCTTTCATATTTTCCGCCCCAGATTGATCTTCTAAATAATCCGTGCTTGAGGAAAGTTGAAAATGATGGTCGATATATGCAGATAGTTATCTTATATGTGTTTTTTTATTTTATTTATTTTATTTTCAATGTATGTGTGTGTAAAAGTGGATGCATCAAATTAGTTGGTGCACGCCTTCAGCTGCTCTTATTATGTATTTGGAGAATGCTTTGTACCCTTAAAAACTTTATTTATTTATGTATTTGGAGAATGCTTTGTACCCTTAAAACTTTATTTATTGGCTAAAATAAAAAAACCTTCCCTTATAAATATCCATGTTTTTTACTTTCTAAGATGACTAAATTTTCTTTACTTGTTAAGAAAAAAAATAAATTTTTTTTATGCAGTTCTAACAATTTTACGGTTTGTTTGGTTTGAAGTCGGAATCGGTATAGAAATCGGAATGAGAATAAGCTAGAAACGGAATTGAAATGATTCATTATCTCATTCCGTTTGGTTCGCCACCTGTAACGGAATGGTAATGAACCATTTTTATTATCGGTGTTTGGTTCAAAAAGATATTAGAAATATAATCAAATTAATATGCCAATTTTATTTTTATAATGTATTAATTTAAATTCAAATTAAAAATTAAATATTAAAAATTTACGTCAAAATTTTAAAATGATGTTAAAATTTTAAATATATATTTTTTTAAATTAAAATTTGAAATTGAACGGATAATTCAAAATATTAAACTAAATTTTGATTTATTCAAATTCAAACTTAAAGTTATCATTTAAATTTCAATTTGACCCCATAAATTTAATTTTAATTTTAAATAAAATTTGAAGAAAACTTTAGATTTAAATTAAAATTAAATTTGAATTCAAATTTATAAATTAGATTCGAAATACTTGATTGAATTTTAATTTTTAATTTAAGGTTAAATTAAAATTAAAATTTAAAAAATATAATTTTAAACTTAAACTTACGTTTTAATTAAAAAATAAATTTAAAAAAGTTAAATTTAATCCGAACAAATTCATTCCGTCCGGATTCAATTTTCAATTCGGTCTCCTAGGACGAAGTGGAAAAAGTGGTAATTGAGGGGATTCCCATTCACCGGGAGTTGGAATCGGAATGAAAATTCTTCGTATCAAATATGCACAAACGGATTGGTTTATTTCGATTCCGCTTCCAGGATGAAACGGGGGCGAACCAAACATGCACTTATGGGTATCTTCGTTATAAATTATAAAAAATGGACGAAATAATAGTGATTGAACTCTGACGAAAGGCGTTTAAATCCATCAACTTAAAATTTTGAGAAGATAAAATATATAGATTTTTGAAAGCGATTGGAGGAAGTGAAAAAACAAGTATTTATATAGAGTTTTCTATATTTTACCCTTATTAAAAAGATTAAAAATGTTTTTGAAGGACAAAGCTTTCGTATAATGTCTGAAAGGAAAAAAGCAAATTTCAGTTCTTACCGAGGTTGAGTTAATCCTAAGATAAATAGGACTTGATATAACAAGATAAGAATAGAGTAAATAGAAGAGATAGTTTCCAAAATATTAATTGTTGTTTAACAGATCGATTAGTGAGAAAATCTACTGTTAGATTTCGGATTAAATTTATAGTTATTTAAATTAAAGTCAAATTTATTTAAAATTAAAGTCAAATTCTACTTTAATTAGGATATAAGATGAAATTTAGTTTTATTAAAACATAAATAGAGTTTAATTAAGAATCTAATTGGACTGTGAGTTCTAATTAGTCTCTACATTTGACACATTCATTACATATAAGATGTATGGCCTGAGGAGGGAATTAATTAAGCTCTCAATTAAATAGTATTTAGCAAATCAGAGGGGTCGATTATATTGAAATAATGATGACCAATTTGTTGGCCAATTAATTTTAATTTGCAGGTGCAACTCATATCATCATAATTGTTGAAACAAGAATCAAAGTCTCTCTCTTGACCTTTTCTCATAGACAAATTAATTTAAAAAATATATTGATGGTTTTAATAAACCACTACTTCACATAGTATTTATAATATTAGAATGGCTAAATTACAGAAAACTCCCTTGTAATAACCCGCTTTTTCACTTTCCTTCCCTGACATTTAAAAACCTACACTTTGCCCCCCTGTAAAATAAAAAATGTGCACTTCACCCTTTACCGCTAGGGTTCCGTCAGGATTCCGTTAAAAAATATATTTTTATGCCGAAAATACTCCTCCGCCATCTCCCTGTTGCTTCGACTCCCTCCGGCTCGCCACCTCGCCGCCGCCTCGCCGCCTCGCCGTCCTCCACTGCCTCGCCCTCACCCACATCCCCTTCGCCGTCCTCCGTCGCCTCGCCTTCGCCTTCTTTGCCTTTCTCCTACTGTCGCCCACCTCGGTTTTCTCCTACTGTCGCCGAAATCGAGGGCGGCGAGGGTGCAGGAGGAGAAGGGGAGCAGGTGGAGAAGAAAATGGAGAGAAATCGCGGCCGATTGAGGTGGGAATTGCGGCCGAACGAAGGGGCGGCTGAAGAAGATGGGGAAGAAGATGACAATGGCGAGGGGCAAAATGGTCATTTTACACACTGTAACCCCCCTGTGAACATTTTTCATTTTACAGGGGGGTGAAGTGTAGGTTTTTAAATGTCAGGGAGGAAAAGTGAAAAAACGGGTTATTATAGGGAGGTTTTCTGTAATTTAGCCTATTAGAACATATAATATATGATTCATTTACTAGTAATTGAATTGAATTTGAATATGGATTAATATAGATATAGATAACATTATCGGGCCAATTCCACTTTATTTATATTTATCCAAAAGAAAAAAAAGAAGAAGAAGAAGAAGAAGAGAGTAGTTGGAATATGCATCGAATTCTGATTTCTTCTATTAATTCTGAAAAAAATTTCTATCAAAAGATATCTTCCACTAATTCTGAAAAAATTTTCTATCAAAAGAGGAGTATAAGTTTGTTCTTAATTATGTGGAGTGATTAACTTAATAATTAGTTATAACTTTATTCTACGACATGATTCGGGATTAATCTTAACTTAAATTTGAATTATCACAATTATATCATATACTAGATCTGTTTTGAATAACTATGGTTAATTGATGCACAATTATATGGCTAAGAGAGATTCCAAAAAATTTTCCCCAAATTTTTTTTTTCCCTTACAAAGAATAGACTTTTATCTGAGGACTAATCAATATTTATATTTTACAAACCCTATGGACACCTTTATTAAAAAAATAAAATAAAAATAAAAATAGGTATCGTGGCTTGACGAGTTAAAATGAATAAGTTACATATGATGGTATGGCAAATAAATAGAATTCATTTCAACATATTGTATGTTGGAAATGAAAAGTACAATTTTAAAGTGCATTGTTGGTATTTATATGTTCCTTCATTCTCAAGCTAGTTGCTTGGGAGAAAATAAAAGTTATGTCCTTATTTAAACACACGTATGGCACAAGTACGAGCCTTGACATGTCGAAGTAAGATTTTTGTCTTGGTTACTTGATAGTTGGTATGCAGGATCTCAAGTTCGAAACTTAGCTATTTCACATTTCTTTCTAAGTTCATTTAAAAAAAAAAAAAAACCGGAATAGTATGCTACCTTTCTCTTCAAAAGATAATAATAATAATAAAATACTTTATATTCTATCAATAGTATACTAACTCAACTACTATATATACACCAGGTGCAGACAACCCTATTCTGAGACGGCTTTGCGCCGGTCGTACGAGTCCTCTTCGATTCTTTTTTTATATTTTATTTTAATTTCAAGAGTCGCTCCGTCAAGTGTCAGCCGCGTTTCTGTGACTTAGACTATCTTTTTTTGAGAAAAAGGTAGCACGCTACCTGCTTCATTCACTAAGAGCAATGAACTAAGCGTACAAGGTGGAAGCAGCTTAGGCTTCCTTTAGAAAGAACATAGGGGAGGTACATAAAAGGAAATAAAGAGACAAAACAAAGACGAGAAGAGGAGTCAGGGGGGGAGAGGGGGAAGACAGTAAATGGCAACGTTGCACGATTACAGGAGCGAGATCTAGGAGTTGGACAGGGATGAGCCTCTATCCAAGGCTCTAACAACGTTCGGTAGAGTCGAAGAGAAGACAAAGCTGTTTCGCTCGGTCCAGACAACCCACCAGGTAGCCGCTAGCTTGGTTAATCCTTTAGCTCTTGTGATGGCATCCGGGATAAGAGATAGAGAGTTCTAGCGATCTCGAACGTCCACAGTCGAGACACCGCTGGATGTCCCAGCCAGACGGAGTAGGAGAAAGCGTGCGAAGACGCAATCGCTAAAAAGGTGATCGCAACACTCGTAGGAAAATGCACAGAAGACGCAATAGGGTTCAGCTTGGATCCCACGATTGATCAGTCTGTCAGCCGTGAGCAACCTCTTGCGAAGTAGCAGCCAGACGAAAATTTTGATTTTAACGGGGATTTTTAGTTTCCAAAGCTGCTGATTGATCGGGTCTGATAGGCCTGCATAAGTGATGAATTTATATAGGGAGTTGACAGTGAACTTTTGATGTGAGGTCCATCTCCATTTAAGCGAGTCAAGTCCACTTCTTGGGTTGTGGTGGAGTAGTAGATCCTTTAGCAGCCCCATTTGTCTTCTATTTTCGGAGGAGGCAGAGGCCACGTAACCTCTACAGATGAAGCGCCATCTCCATCCGTGTGAGTTCCAGCATTGGGAAATGCGCGCTCCCTTGCTCCTGATCGAAGCAAAAATTCCTGGGAACACTGTGCTCAGCGGTGTTTCCTCCACCCAGATGTCCGTCCAGAGACTGACGTTGCTTCCATTACCAATGTCATAAGAAATGCCGCATTTAAACACTTCGCGACACCGAACCACACCTTTCCACCACTGCGAGTATGGAGCGAAGGCAGTGCCTTCGTGCAATGGTCTCCGCCTCTTGTAATACAGAAATCTAAGTAGATTACACCAGGGCAATTGTGGCTCAGTGAAGAAACGCCACCACTATTTGATTAAGAGAGCGATGTTCATTGCTTCCATATCTTTAACCCCCAGCCCACCTTCATGCTTGCTTTTACAAATCGTTTTCCAGTGAACAAGGCATGCTCCCCCAGAGACTTTGGAGCCTTCTTTCCAGAAGAAGGCTCTACGCAGGGCTTCGATTCTGGAGAGCACCCAATGAGGCGCCTTGAAGATTGACAGGTAGAATAGCGGTAAGTTCGATAGTACCGAGTTGATAAGAATAAGTCTACCCCCTTGCGATAGCAATTTGGCTTTCCAACCGTCGATTCGCGAGCCTATGCGATTGATGATTACTGTCCAATCTTCCTTGCGGAGGGGCTTATTGTGGAGAGGCAGTCCCAGGTAACGGAAGGGCAGATTGCCTACTTGACAACCTAAGATGTTAGCTAGCCTGGCCCCCTTGGTTGGATCGGCCCTAAGGTAGAATAATTCCGTCTTATGCTTGTTGATTCGAAGACCAGATGCCCATTCAAAGATTTTCCAAGTGAATAGAAGATTTCGCATGTAGCGTTTTCTCGGTTCGCAGAAAAAGATTGTGTCGTCCGCGTATTGTAGGAGTGTTGTTTGGCAGTCGTCACCTGGCCCGATTCCGTGCAACAAGTTGTTAGCCCTAGCAGCTTCGCTTAGTCTGGCCAAACAGTCGGCCACGAGAATGAAAAGGTAAGGAGATAGAGGATCGCCCTGTCTAAGGCCTTTTCTTGTTTTGAGCCATTTTGTCGGGTTGTCATTCACGAGGATGGCTACCTTGGCGTTACAAATACATTGTTCGATCCATGTCCACCATTTGTCACTGAAGCCAAGCCACTGCAGGATCTTTTGAAGGAAGGTCCATTTGACATTATCAAAAGCTTTTTTAAAATCCACCTTAACGCATACACATTCGGTGCCCGATTTAGTGCACCAATTGATTAGCTCGCTAGCAGTAACAGAGTCTGCTAGCTGTCGGTTATGGATGAAAGCAGATTGCGAAGAGGAGATGATATTCGGTAGAGCACGAGAAAGTCGATTGGCCAGGACCTTTGAAATGATTTTCTGAATGCCGTTAATGAGGCTTATTGGGCGGAAATCGTTCGCCTTTCTTGCGCCTTCTTTTTTAGGGATAAGGTAGATGTAAGAGAAGTCGATGGGGCTAGAGAAGAGTTTATCTTCCTGGAGGTCAAGAAAAACATTGAAAATGTCCTCCTTGACAGTATCCCAGAAAGTTTGGAAGAAGATAAGCGGGAAGCCATCTGGTCCTGGGGTTTTATCGCTACCTAGATGAAAAGTTGCTTCCTTAATTTCATCGAGAGAGAACGGGCAAGTAAGGGTATCTGGGTTGAGTAATCTGTTGGAATGGTAAAGACCACTCCAATCTCCGTGGGATACTTGTGGATCCTCGGCGCGACCGAAAAGGTGCTTGAAGGTATGAAAAAGGTAGTTCCTTTTTTGGTGTTCATTGTAGATAAGCCGTCCTGAGTCGTCCTCGATAACTTCGATCGCGTTGGTGCGTTTTCTCCCATTAGCTACTGCGTGAAAAAATTTAGTGTTATTGTCACCTTCCTTTAGCCAGAATTGTTTAGACCTAGATTTCCATAAGATTTCCTCTTCCTGAAGAATGGTCTGGAGCTGGGTTTTTAAGGCGTCCCGTCTGTCCAAGGAAACTTGAGGTAGAATAGAACGTTCTTCCAGTAGGTCGATGCTTTGGATTTCTTCCTGCAGATGCCGCTTGGTGGCTGAAATGCTGTAAAAGTTCGTCTTGCACCATTCCCTAATCCTGATTCTACAATGCCTGAGCTTGGCCGTAAGGGTGAGGATAGCCGATGTCTTGGGGGTGACTTCGGTCCACCAGTATGGGACGCTAGTGGTGAAGTCCTCCTTGGATAGCCAAACGCGCTCAAATCTGAACCGCCGGGTCGACGGATGGAGCCCGGTAGAAAGAACGATAGGAGTGTGGTCGGAAGTGATCCGAGGGAGAGCTTTAACCTTACTTAGAGGGTAGCTTTGATCCCAGTCCGTCGAAACAAGGAACCTGTCGAGTTTGGCGAGACTGGGTGTGCGTTGCATGTTTGACCAAGTGAACATCTGATTAGAGATGGGTAAGTCGATGACCGCCAGGTTAGAAATGAGGTCGCAGAACATAGCCGTTGCTCTGGAGCTCCAAGTATTTCCTATCCTTTCCTCTTGACTTTTGGTGAAGTTGAAGTCTCCACATATTACCCAACAGCCAGTGCAAGTCTCATTAAGAGAGAGGAGTTCTGAACAGAAGCCTTCCTTTCCCTCCCAGGTAGGCGGCCCGTAGACATTAGAGAGGAAGAAAGTCTTTTCGCTTGGGAGGTGAGTCAGCTGAAGGGTGAGCGAGTGATTTCGGAAGATAGCTTCCTTGCAGGAGAAGAGTTTCGAGGACCAGCAAGTGATTAGACCCCGAGAGGCCCCGGAGGCCGCGATGTAGTGGCACTTATCGAGGTTTGAGCCACAACAGGAGCGGAGGAAGAAACGAGACACTGAGTCTACTTTGGTTTCTTGAAAGCACACCACAGTACAAAAAAGAGAGGACACCACAGATTTGATACTACAACGCTTAGCAGCGGCGTTTAGACCACGGACGTTCCAACTGCAGATGTTAAACATGACTAAAACAAAGACCAACCCACACAGAAAACCACACGGGCACAATAACAAGATCTAAACGTCTAACAGAACGACGACCAACACACACAAAAAGCCACAAGGGCACACAGACTAGAGCTAGACTTCCGCGCGAAGGAGCTTGCAGAGCTCCTCCGACTCGCCATCGGATAGCCTAACCTCACAGAGGAGGCTCTTAGCCTTGACCTTAGAGCTGGACCACTTGCGATCGACGTCGCCGAGAATGCGTGCCTTCCTACGCATCGCCCTGTCGAGCACAGACTCCTTAGCCTGGAGATGCAGGTGAGCGCTTGAACAAGGAAGCTCCGCCCGGGTAATGGTGCAGGCAGAGAGCTCGCCTAGGTGGGCTGGGGACGCCGAAAGCCCCGTGTTGGACCTAGGGGAAGAGGTGGTCGGGGGGAATGCTTGGAGAGAAGGGTCGCTGACGTCAGCCCAGTGGGGGCTCGAAGCAGACGAAAGAGTCTGTGGGTAGGCAAGCAGGGGGCGGCCTCCGTCATCAGGCCTGGGGGGAGAGGAGGTCGAGTCCGATCCATGGATCGGGGAGGTGGCGTGACTTGGGCGGCGCTGCCTGTACAGTAGTCGTACCTGCCATGAAGGAGCTAGCATCTGGAACTACGGCGTGATATCCTTAGTCCAATTGTAGCAAAGCGAGCACTGGGCATGGAGCATTCGCCCTTGATTCACCAAGAGGGGTTCCAAGAGGGCATATCTAATGTGGCTTCCAGAAAAGGGGGAAAGGGAGATTTGTGAGGGGGAGAGCCACTGTCGTCGGAGCCTGGAGAAGGAGGGCTCGAGTCTGGCCCGAGAGACTGGGCGGAGACGAGTGGAGGGAGGCCTCCGACATCAGTCCAGGGGCACGAGTCAGACCCGCGGCTCACTTGGAGGCAAAGGCAGGGGGGACCGGGTTGCGAGATGAACAAGCTCATAGGCGCAAGCTTGCGGGGGGGGGCCCAGACTCCCGTCAGCATCAAACGGAGAGAGAGAGAGATCGATCCCCGAACTGGAGGTGCGGTCGAGGGGCCCAGCTGGACAGCAGCTCGGCCCAACTGGACAGCAGCTCGAATAGGGTCCAAAAGGCGTGAGCCCAGAGAGAAAGAGATCCGAAATCCAACTTGAGGGAGTGGGCCCGAAACTGGCAGAGCCCGGCCCAGGAACTCGGAAAGCTACGGTCCACGTGAGGGAGGATGGAAAAGATGAAGGCTTGGCAGCAGCTGGCTCCAGTCCGTGGTAGGTGGGGGTAGAAATCGAGGAGGATGAGGAGATCCCCACATAAATGCTCCAGCACAGAGATAAACCGTTGGGAGAAGCACAGAGGGCCAGCTTTCCCAAAGATGTCTGTAGCACCCGAGAAAAGGACGGGGAATTACCTGAAGCAGAAAAGACAGGCGCCGCGCTAGCCATCAATGTAGGCTGCTGCGAGAGGAAGGAGCCGTCTGACAGAAAGGTACTTGGATCGTCCAATGCAGGTGGTAGCACCAGGGTGGTAGGTCTGTCAGGGAGGAGATTTGAATTCGAACGACAATCCGTCCGCCGCCCGTTCCCGCCGGCGAGATGAAGTCTCGCACGACCGCCGCCGGCCGCCGAGGGAGGAAGCTCGGAGAGCAGCGTCTTGCTCCCGCTAGCTTCCACTCCGACCGACTTGGTGCACTCATCCAGCGAAGCACAACGGGCCGCAGCCCCTCCCGATGGGTGCATCCCAAGATGAAGTGGGGGTGGTGGAGAGGGAGCGCCTTTAGGTGGCCTGTCCGACACGCGTCTTCTGTCTCGGATTTTCGAAGAGTTCCAGGACGCATCTGAGTTGGACGAGCCCCCCGCCGACGAATGCCGTCCTCTAGCTGATCCAACCGATCTGCGAAGAGCTTCCGCGGGTGAAGGATTGTCGAGAGGGTCGTGTTGATCCGTCCGCTCGTTTGGGGGTTGCCTCTGAACAGCTGCATCACGACGCCCCCATCTCTCCAGTTGGATGAGGATCGAGAGCGAAATATCTCCAAATGAGAGATCGAGGTTTTCCGGGATGTCGGATAGGTGGTTAACAGCAATAAGACAGCGGTATCCGGATAGGTCCACCATGCGAGAGCTGAAGTCATCGGCGCGTATGAACCGGCCGAAGCCTCCGACGAGCGCAGACACCGTGCGGGACGACCAACACTCGTAAGGAAGGCTGACCAGGCGGATCCAAGCATAATAGGTTAGCGGGGGGTGATGTGCGCCTGCGTAAGGGTTCCAAGGGAAACAACGCAGCCGAACTTCCCCCAGACTGATCGTTTCACGTCGGAGAAGTTGGTCGCACGGCACCCATTCCGGCAGGAAGACAACGTAGTCTCTCTCGCTGTATTTGGCGACGTGGAAGTCAGTCGGGAAGCCCCCGAAGCGGCTTGCCAGGCTGTTCGCAATGGTTTGCTGAGGGAAGTGGCCTAGGTTAGCTGGAGGTAGCACATCAGCTAAGATAGCGTTGCGACGACGGTTTTGCCGGGCGGAGAAATCATCGGAGAGCGTCGGAAAAGGCATGAGTGTAGGAAACGAGCTGGGCGAGCGCATCGCTCGGAGACGGTGCAATGAGCAGACGCTGTCGCATGATCAGACAGGAATCCCGCATGGCGCTCCACTCGCCCACGAACGTGCGAGGGTGAGCCAGATTTGAAGCACTACGCATATCGGACAGGCTCTCGGGCTAGTAAGAGCCCGGTGTGATCGCCCATACACCTGAAACACCTCCCTTTGAACAGTGTTGATGGGCGTTGGTGCTGTTCCGGGAGGAGAGGAGCGAGCTAGGAGTGGCGACGGGTTTGGCGCGGTTTTCACTGGTGGAACCGAAGCCGGGTGAGATAGGCCTCTTATACACTTCACGAGTCTAGGAACGAGTGGCTGGTCTCAAGTGAGGCTATCAGGCGTCTGCCTGTAGTCATCCGGCATTGCATAGTTTGTGAGTACGAGGTGCGAGGGAGTAGATGGCTAGTACGCCTCAGGTGTGAATGTGGGTGTGTCCGTGAGTTAATGCTGATCCCACAGAATCCGCCAGCGGCACTTTCCTTGCGAAGAGAGCATCTCAAGGCCGGAAGAATCTTCTGGTTAGGTGGTCTTCATAAATCTCTGTTTGGCTGGTTGTGGATCGAACAGTCTTTCAGTCGGCGGAGATCCGAAGCTTATCGAATTCATACCACCCATGTTCAAACACCTTCTCTTCTTTCTTCTCTACCACCGTCTTCCTTTGCCTTTTTTGCTCCAGGTAGAGTCAGCTTTGCCACGTTGCTTCTTACGTCATTCGCCTGTTAGGGTGACTTAGACTATCTGGTTACAAAATTTAACACTTTAGCATCATTTGTAAATGCGGATAGACCTCTGTCCTTTTAGATTTTCTTTATGCTAACTAATAAAGCTATGACGACTCATAGGGCTTTCTGTATTCATCTGTTATGGAACTTATGGAAAGGAAGGAATGAGATGATATTTGAAGGAAAAATTTTCAGTTTTACTACCATCATTTCACGGGCTCGTAGCTGAACAACCTTATATTCTAAAGAGAACATGACGAGGATTAGCATTCAGGACCCGAATCTGATTCAGGAACCTGCGACATCCTCCTTATATGTATGGGTGGATGGGAGTTGGAAAGGTGGCACTGTAGGTGGAGTAGGATGCCTAATCGCCAATTTGCATGGAATCATTATGTGCATATCCGACGTACTGAAGGATGTCCATGACGCTTGCTCTGCGGAAATTGAAGCAATCTCCCGAGCGACAAATCTTTTGTTACAAAGGTATCCAGAAGAAACTTTCCATATCTACTCAAATTCAGCACCCATCATCAAAGCCTTGCACCTTAGGAGCTATCATTCAGCTTCGTTAACAGATGAAGCTCGAACAAGAATCACGGATCTTCGGACTTTTCTGGAAAGTTCCAAACAATTTAATTATGGATGGTCGTCAAGATATTCTAAAAATGTTGTAGTTGCAGATTGATTGGCCAACTGGGGGCTTATTAGCAACAAACTCTCTTTTTGGTCCTCTGTAGATGAATTCCATCACATTGTACCGCCCGATTGATAAATAAATTCGCCTTAGGGCGTGTTTCCCTCAAAAAAAAAAAAAAAAAGAAAAGAAAAAAAAAGCATCATTTGTAAATAATAGTATTTTACTATTCTATCAAATAATAAATTCTTACAGTAAAATATAAGATAAATTATATAACATGAGAGTACTTTTCCAATATAGAATGGCAAAGTATAAATATATTAGAAATTTCAAATACAAAATGATAAAGTATAAATACACTGAACCCTGATTAGTTTATAAAAAATATTAATATAATTAATAAAGAAAAAGTTGTTAAAGAACTTTCTAAAATAATATTTTTTAAGCTTGCTTTGCTATTAGATTCAGCTAAACGTTCTACAATCTTCAATTAGTTAATTTCATACAGGTCCCTACAAATATAGTAAATTACAAATATATCCTTACAAAGTTCAACTTTCATGTATTGTCCAGACAAAAGTTCTAATATTTTTAAATATGTCTTTGCCGTTAGAATTCGTTAGAAAACTTTAGTTAACCATAAATTAAATACTTAACCCTAATTAGTTTATGAGATAACTTGGTATTTTTGCCCCTCTTATAATATACTGTTGCGGCTTTTGGAGAGACATATTTGTGATGACAAAATTGACATTTCACTTAAAATATAAACAGTTTAAAACGGTAACAAACCAGCGGGATATATTTGAAAATATTAGAACTTTTATAAGAACAACATATGAAAGTTGAACTTTATAAGTATGCATTTGTAATTTACTATATTTGTAGGAACTTGTATGCATTTAACCCTTCAATTAAGAACTTTTTATGCAAATGGCCTCCCCAAAAAATTTTATTTTAAAACTAGCCCCACCAAATTTATAATTACAAAAATGACCCTACTTCTGCCACGCAGGCACCACGCAAGCGCCACGTGGGCGGGTCGAGAGGTTGGTTGCCAAGTCAAACACGGTGAATGATTCACTATGTTTCATATTTATATATTTCTTTTCTTCTCTTTTAGGGATGTCAACGGATCGGATTTGGACCCGAACCCGTCGAGTTTTATATAAATTATTAAATATTTTATATATTGTATAAATAAATAAAAATAAATTATTTAAAAGTCGAAATTAAAATTTAAAATTTGAATGTAAAATCCAAATAAAAATTTAAAATTTTGAGTTCAAAATCAGAATCAGATTTCAAGAAGCAAGTTTTAGCTGCTTCTGATTTTGGGTTTCGAAAATTAAAAAACTGATAGTAAAAATCAAAATCAATTTTTAAAAATAAGATTACCAAATGCTCTATTCAGTCGAAAATCACTTCTGAACACAAAATCCCTTTTCAAAAGTTAGGCCAAATATCCACTATAGTTGATTCCAATATATGTACTTCTAAATAAGTTTTAAGTATATGTGGCTGACAAATTTACCTTCTCATTAATTTGTCAACGAAGAGGATTGGAACTCAAAACCTTGCATTATAATAGAAGTATTTAAAATTAACTCAAGTACTATATTATTTATAAAATTGATCAAGTAAAAAACTGACAAAAAAATTTAGTTAACACCCCAAACACACAAACCAAATAGATTATCTATCAATTTTTTAACAGCACTAGTAAAAGATAATATTTCGCCTCAATAATTTTCAAACATCCCTTCAAATATTTTCAAACCTCTAGACTTTGCAAATAAAATTTAGAGTTTAAAAAATATTTTGATTGTGAAGCCCACTTCTGAGGGTCATCTATCTTAGGCCTACTGTATCTCTTACACGCTTAATTTTTTTAACCTTTTAGGTTTAGCCACTGTCCAAAATATTATAATCGGATTAAAAGTTTTAATCCTATTATATCTTATATGTACAACTATCTGAGATATCACATTCTCTCCCGTTGTAAATCCTGACATTCTTGTCAAGTTTAGACTAATAAGTATCATGCGATATGAGACTTGTCTCGCTAGTCTTAACCGAGCTCGTGTCTCTGTAAGACTCGTCTCGTTAGCCTTAACCGACCTTGTGGTAGAGCCGCGCTCTATCCACAATAGTTATTAACATGAGAGGCTCACTCTTCCCGCTTTATAATTCTGATTCAAATGAAACTCAACTCACATTTTTAGTATAATTTTGACTCAGCCAAGACTCATCTCACACTTTCAGTATAATTCTGACTCAGCCGAGACTCAAATTACATTTTCGACTGATAACTAGCTCTGATATTAATTATAATGCCCCACTTCTGAGGGACCACCTATTCTATGACTACTCTAACTCTAGCATGCCTAACTCTTTTAATTTTTTGGACCTAATCATCGTCTAAAATACTATAATCAGGTTAAGAAGTTTAGCTCTATTATATCTTATATATAGAACTATATAAGGTCTCACATATATAATTTTAAAATAAATTTAAAAATTTTGAACAATAGTAAAGGGTAAATAAGGAAAAGGACATAAAATAATGTCTGGGCTCCTCACTACTTTGTGCGAGAGTGTTTTGTGGGCAAAAATTGCATGGACATAGTGTCCAAATTAGCATCTTTGGGGACACTCTCGATGGGCACCACGTGGTTCGCAGGCATCCATCCCACCGTCCCTTCCTCTACTTCTTTCTCTCTCTAAAAAATCATATTTTTTTAAAAAAAAAGGAATGGTGAGATGAATGCTTGCGAGCCACGTGGTGCCTATTCGGAGTGTCCCCAAAAATGTTAATGTGGACACTATATCCACACAATTTTTGCCCGCTTCAAAGCATGGGTCAGAATATTAAATTGACTCAAAGAGAGAGAGAGAGAGAGAGATACATCATATATTCACATGCAGATAAATATAAAAAAAAAAACTTCAAATATCACCCTGTAATTTCGTTTTTTTTTTACTTAGTATCCTGTAGTTTAAAGTGTATCAAGTTAGTATCATATGATTTCATTTTTCTCTTTTTATTATTTATTTCACTAATTTTTTTTTGTTAAACTAGTAACAAAATTAAAACTAAAGGATACTAAAGTGAATATCGATAAAGCTAGGTGGAGTATCTAAACTTTTTGTATATAATTTAACGAAATATTAACAGAGGAACTGACGAAAAGAGAAAAATAAAATTACGGGACACTAACTTGATACACTTTAAACCATATGATACTAAAATGAGAAAGTGCAAAACTACAGAGATGATATTTAAAATTTACCCGAATACAAATATATTATTTAAAATGCAGTAGTTAGTAAAAGCAATATTTGCGGTGATACTATTGTAGATCAAAAGGCTGAACATGGAAAAGTATGCAGTATTCATACGCATCTCAGATCAGTAAGATAAATTTTGGGAGAGTTGGAAGGGAATAATAAGATAAATTTTGTGCTGTAGTACCTACAAGACGGATTCAGCTTTCAGTGTGATCGAAGGCAAACAGATCAAATGTGAAAATATGCTTACGTGCTTTTCAATGGAACTACAAAAATCATTTCTTCAAAACTGAATTAGCCTAGATGTTATGTAAGCTGAACTATATATCCTTAACTAACAGGAAAGATGCATGAACCAAGCTCAGAACCTCTTAAACCAGAAGGGAATGAATAATGACTCAGAATACTGTATTATCCACCAAATTAATATATATATATATTAATTGTATTAAAAAATATTCTAGAACTAACCTGGACAAGGTTGAAGCTACAATTTCTTTGTGTATGAAGAAGGATTAGTCATCTTCCCGCTTAATTCATACTTGCCGTGCGTGATTTCCTACTTGGGTCTCTAAAAGCAAGCAGAAAAGCTTTAAAGCTTGAGAAACAAGTTAGCAGACTAAAGCCGAAGACTTGAATATAATTAACAATAGACTTGTACTACTCTCACTACTAAGGCGACATCTAACACGGTTTCTTTCTAAAAGCCTCGAGTAGAAAAGGAACTTAATATGAGGTAACACTGGTGGACTCAAATAGTAAGTCTGATACTTGTGCTGCATCGAAAAGCTAATAAATAAATTAGCTTCTAAAATAGAAGTTGCTGCTACAACAAGAACATAATTGCCGAATACTGCAACTAAAATAAACATGTGGATTTCTTTTCACCTATATATGGCATAAATTCTCATAAACAACACCTTCATTCATGCATCTACGACGGACAAATCAAATATGCCTCTTGAAAATTACAAGCGCGTGATAAATTAAACAGCAAACAGAGAAAACAAAAAACCCATAGCCTAGGGCATGACAATCAAAATTAGTTGACAAACAAAAAAGGAAACAGTTTTCAATAGCTGAGCTAGGACTGTTAGGTGATGCATGTAAATTTGAGCTTAGAAACACAAATAGTGAGACAAATATAATTCAGTTCCTCAGGATAGAATAAAAGCTAGTAACGAGAAATGTTTCTCGATAACCATTCGTTTAACTTGCAACCAGCTGACCACCGCCTGAATTCTACAGAAGTAACGTAGAAATAAAAATAACTAACAGATCAATTGGCGTGCTATCATCTTTCTGACATAAACACAAACAAACACACAAGAAAACATAAACCATGGCTAATACTGGGATCTTTCATCAAGATAAAGCATCATCTAATTTCTGAAAAGAGCCACTACCTTTTGCTCAAGCACACCATAGTCTAAATCTATGGATGAGAAAAGAGAAGGCATTGGTCACTGGGAATTAGGGATCCTGCTTGTACAAAGATGTATATTACCAGGTAGAAAATCATATGCCAACACTACGGTGATATTTCGTTCCGAGATAAAGAGTAACAGGAGCAGTGCTGCTAGTTGTAGACCATGTATTTGGGCGTTGCGCTGAACTTCTGATAACCCTTAATAACCTTATTCACTGCATCAAGAAAGTCCTTTTCTGTTACCGTCTTCCTGCGTGCCCGGATCGCATACATCCCAGCTTCGGTGCACACACTCCTTATGTCCGCCCCTAATATAAAGAGATACAGGAAATAGTTAGAAACTTATGAAGAACAAATAGAGCAATTTTGATGTTTGTCCAAGTAAAATAGACCGTAGACAAACATATGACACCAAGCATCTAAGTTCCAAGCATTCAGACTGGCTTTTACTTTTTTTTACTTTTAAAGAAAAGGAGAAAAAAAAAAGTGTATCGGAGCATAGTAACTTGTAAAATAAAAAAGTATAGAGCTACATCAATTATAGAACATTTTAAAATAGGTGCCTCTATCAAAGAACTTTTCGACTTCAGAAAATTCTACCTGATTTTGTCAAAACTTAAAAAGGATTCTGTCAAATTGGTTATAGAATATTTTATCAAGTAAGAAATTAACCCATTAGATTATAAAATACCCCTGTCAAAGAAGTTGCAAATATCACCAAGTTTTGAACAAGAGGTACAAAAGAACTATAAGTTTAGATAGTAAATTAACAACTTTAAGTTCAGGTAGGTAAGATCTGTTCAATTTTGCTTAATTGTTAGATAGAGTATTATCAAGACAAACCACTAATACTATTGAAATGAGGTAAAGAAACACTTCAGTAAATGCTCACCAGTGGAGTTGGGGCAGAGACGAGCAAGAAGTTCAAATCTGATGTCCCTTTCGCAATTCATTGTTTTTGTGTGGATCTTGAATATCTGTGTGCGACCTTCCAAGTCTGGCAGACCAAACTCAACCTTACGATCCAATCTTCCCGGACGGAGTAAAGCCGGGTCCAAAGTATCAGGCCTGAAAAGTTTGGAAAGAGAGGAAGATGAATTCATATGTTCTAAGGGCATGGTTAAGAGTTGACTTGAAGTACAGCTATAAACTAGAAAACATCAAGCTGTCGAACCTATTGGTTGCCATTAGAACTTTGATGTTTCCTCTAGCATCAAAACCATCAAGCTGATTGACGATTTCAAGCATAGTACGTTGAACTTCATTGTCCCCACCAACGCCATCATCAAAACGGGCACCGCCAATAGCATCAACTTCATCAAAAAAGACAATGCATGCCTTCTTTGAACGGGCCATCTAAATGACAAGACTACTTGTTAGACAAACAATGAAAATAACTACGACAGTAAGGAAATCCAAGAACAATAATCAAATAAGTTCGCCATTGAATCGCCGGAAACCAAACAACCTGGAAAAGTTCGCGGACCATCCGAGCTCCCTCTCCAACATACTTTTGAACCAGCTCGCTTCCAATGACACGAATAAAGCAGGCATCAGTTCTGTTGGCCACAGCTCTAGCAAGGAGAGTTTTTCCTGTTCCAGGAGGACCATAACAAAGGACACCTTTCGGAGGATCAATTCCAAGCTTCACAAATTTCTCTGGATGAAGCATTGGAAGCTCCACAACCTGAGGAAGAATAATAAAAGAAAACGAAAATGATGCAGTCATTGACCAACTTGCAGGTACCCGCTATATGTATAATCAATTTACACTACTGTAAAACCTGAATAAGCAATAACAACATGATATTTTTCAATCACAAAAAAAGGCATACCTCTCGCATCTTTTCAATCTGCTCCTTACAGCCGCCAACATCGTTATATGTAACATCAGGCTTCTCCTCCACCGTCATCATTGTAACACTTGGATCAATTTTTGGTGGCAAAGGAATCTGGATTTGATACTTATTTCGATCAACTCTGCAAACGAAAGATTATTAGATCAAACAATGACGTCCAACCAACACCGATTGAGATTCTCAGTAAAAGTCTCAGTCCTAGTAAAATTATTGATTACAACTTTGCGCATAACTAACTGCACCATGCCACAAATGCTTATAGATACAAGAAGTGTTGAAGCGCTGCAGATGGTTTGATGCGATATAATGTAAGGTCATCTAAACTGAATATTGTCAGTTGCACAACAGAACATACAGTCCAGGTAAGATTGATTCCGACATCCACCTCTGTAGTAATTATGTATGTCACAGGAGCTTTGACGGCCTACAAGTATTATAATGCTCATACAAATACCAGATTAAAGGACTCAAAAGACAGCACCAAGAAGATAGATGTATAATTCCTTGTAGATAGTATGTTGTCACAACCAGCAACTAGGTGCCAAGGCCATCCATCACTGTGATAATGTAACTCAAGTCTGTTTTGCCAATTAGTTGCTTTAGAAATAATCTTGCACTAATAAATTATTGTGCTCTATTGTTAATCTCTATATGAACAATAGCTTTAGGTGTGGTGGGGAAATGGAGAGGATGGGTAATGGACTATTATTGCTATTTATAATGAAAACATCAATAACAGCACACTAGACAGTTAGAAATACTAATACACCTCAAATGAAGCAGTCACAGAAAAGAAATTGAGACAACTAATCAAGTGAATGGTATTGTGGCCTTACCCAACTCGCATGCCTTCTTCAATATCAGTTGGAGAGACTTTGTCACCCAACCCCACCACAAACTGCACAAGTCCAATAGAAGAAAGAGAAAATTTAAGTTGGAACTTGGGATGTCCATGTTGTTGTCCATTTGTCCAGGGAAGTAAATATAGTAGGAAGAGCATTACATGCTAAAAAAGTATACCTTGGCAATTTGCTTAACATTTATCACATATTTAGCATCTTCTGTGTTCGGGCTAATAATCTTCGTACACCTAGCAACCTTTTGATGAAACAACAATCTAGTCAGACACCAAACATATGTAAGATGTAAAACAAGTTCACTAATAAACTCCCAGATATCACAGAATAAAACAAGCAAGAAAACCTAAAATTCATGCAAATTTGAGACAAAAATACCTGCAGAGGCTGTTCCTCTTGCATCATTTGCTTGTCAGAAACTAAATCCCACTGACTAGGTGCAGCTAAACCAGTGTCTGACTCTTTGATTCCTGGCATTTCATAACAAAAAATGTCTCAAAGGTTCCAAGAATATAATAGCAACATAATTTGATAACAAAAACTACCTATCACTACATTATGCTAGTTTAAATAAGCTGTGGAATCAACTTATTCCAAATACTCTTTCAGAAATCTAAAGAAAACAAAGAAAGCATTTTATATCTAAATTAGCTCTTCATGAGTAACGACAACCGAATCCAGCCACAAAAGACACCACCTTGAAAAGCACATATCTATTTCAAGCATCTTACTATGTATCCATTCGTAATGTCCATTGTATGCTTGATTTTGCTACATAATAGAATTGGACTATAATAACATAAACTCAATTCTTTATGGAACTATAACTTAAAACATCAATAATATGCATCAGCTGCTTAAGTACACAAAACTTGAGTCAAAAGAATGATTCTTTACTTATCACTTGAGAAAGTAGAGTCGAATTATTTCATTACAAGAAAAAAAAAAAAGCAAAACAAGTTCCAGTTTACATATTTATACATCCATTTCTTTGTATGTACACATATTTAGGCATATGATGATATTAACACACTACTCACCACATAGATCATTGATCTTCTTCACCATCTCCTTAATCTCCTTCTCTGCCTTCTTTATGCTCTCAGAATAAGGTCCCAGACCCTGCCATATCACACAATTCTCATTTTATCACCATAAATGCACTTAAACAAAATAAGAGGAACATCAAATAGTTTCCACACAAACCCTTATTATACAATCGATCCAAACAACAAAGGTATTAATAAATCACCACACTCTGGCGGAATCTGATGCACAAACAAAGTAACCTAACCTAGCCCTAAATCGAGGCGAACCAAAGAAGCGAGGAGATTAGGGGATGCGTACGTAGGTTTTGAGGAGGGCGATGTCGTCTTCGTCGAGGGGGCGCGGGTTCTTCTCGTTCAACTCGTCTTCGGCCTCCGGAGCCATGGCGAGGTCGAGGGGAGGTAGCGAAAGCGGCGATCCCTCTACAGCCTCGAGTGGTAATAGTGATTCAGCCGTGCGCCTTGTTGCTGAAGAAAGCTGAGAGGGTTTTTTAGTGAAATAGTTTCTTGTAACAACCCTGAAGAAATAGTAGTGGGGGAAGGAGGCGCAGCGGGTCGAAGCAGCAGTCTTCTGGAGCGGAGGCAAAAGGGCGGACCCAAGACCCGCCGGGTTTGCGGAGGGTGCGATGAAGGACGGAGCCGACGCCCGTTTCCGTTAACAAGCGGATCGGATGAACCCAGGGGCGGGTCGGGTGGATTTGGCGAACCCAGTATCCGCCGGTTCGCGGATAGTGCGGAGAAGAGTGGAACCGATGCCCGTTTTCCCGATAACCAGTCTACTGGACCGGGATGGCCCAAACCAAAGCCCAGTTACACCAGCCTATACTCCTATTTTTCACTTTTGCAATGTAGCCCTCTTAGCAAGTTAATTTTACATTTCAGTATGCATTAGTAGAGGTATAAATATCAACTAAAGATGTAAACAGGAGGAGAATGAAATGAATTAGCTTTTCTTCCCCCAATTATCCTCTTCTTCTCCACTATTTCTCTAATCTTCTCCTTCCCCCTCTCATCTCTTCCCACTCTCCTCTATTTTTTTTTAAACCCTACTCTCTTCCTCCTAATGATCTCACTCCTCCTTATCTCCCTCTGTCTCTCTACGTACCTCTCCTTCTCTTTTTCAAACTCACCCCCAAATCACCCTCAACCCATCCGGGACATTACATTTCTCCTAAAATTTTATTCTAAAAATATATCTGTTAAATTTTTATTTATAAATATAGTACTATAAAAACGGTGAATGGTTTCACCGCTTTCTTTCTTTTTTTACTTCTTTCTATATTTCTACGATGGTAAAAACGGTGAACCTTTTATTCTTTTTCTACTCCTATAAAGGAGTTATGAATGCGGTGAATCATTCACCGCATTTTAGAGGTCTATTTTTATAATTATTTTTTTTAAAAAAACTATTTTTACAATTATAAAAATTGATAGGATTATTTATAAAAAAATTCAACCTGAGAGGTGAATTGTGAATTTGTGAGGAGGGTGAGTGCAAAATTACAAAATAAGTCGACTTCTTATTCACGGCAACATGTTATGGTGGTGAGACAAGTTTTAGTCCGACGCCTAGATCGATGCCACATGTCAACAGAATGACAATGATAGGTAGAGTTGACTATTTGTGATTTGCGCCTGTATGTGAAGTGACACGGTACATTAATTCTTGACGATTTCGAGATCTAAATCCTATCCATTTTCTCCTTTTATACAAATTTTTGAGTTGGTATGTAAAACTTATTTTATCATTATTTTATACGAATCCAATTGATTAGCAGACTTTCCTAAAAAAAATGAAAAAGGAGTTTAATTGCATACTAACGTCCCTACAACAATGGTGAATGCAGATATATCATCCTGCAAAGCTCAACTTTCATAAGGTTATCATCTGTAAAGTACTAATATATTTCAGAATAGTCCATTACGTTAGTTTTCGTTAGAAAATATTTATTTAACACAATTAAAATACATTAACCATTGTTATTAATAATTGAATGCAATAATACCTCTTCTTCTTCTCTCCCTCTCCTTCCTCTTCTCGTTGCCGGTGAGGGAGGAGATGTGCGCAGACTCCCGACGGGAGAAGAGGAGTCATGGTCGCCGGGAACCGCCGATGCGTGATACTACGCCGCCTCCTTTCCGCGTATCTTCTCGCCGCCGCACCGCGGCGATCCTTCCGCGGCGGGTGGCGGCGGCATCGCCAGCCGCACTCCCGCATCGTCTCTCCGGCCAGCGGTGACCCTCTCCAACCTCGCCCCGCAAACCTCCCTCCCGGAAAGGCTCCTCCGTCCCTCGGGGAAACCCTAGTGCGTAAGCCATCTGCCTCGTGGAGCAGAGTTGCCGCTCCCCAACCTCCCCAGAAGCTTCCGCACACAGTAGCGACTCGCCCGCTTCCGACGGCAAATCAAGCAGTTCACCGCGACGCAAACCTCCTCACTCGGGGAGATCGGGGCGCGGTATCCGCGGGTGGGGGGCCAATGCCGCGCCGGGGGGGGGGGGTGAGCGCGGCGGGCCACAACGGCTCCACGCTTCTTCTTCTACTGTTTCATATCTTGCTCTTGCTCCTTCGTTCTTCTTCTTTGTCGTCGTCGTCGATCCTGCCTACCACTGTCAGTCTACACTCCACAGCCGAAGAAGGACAGTGGAAAGAGAAGAGCGGGTGAAAAATTAAAGGTAGGACATTTTTGCAAATTGTTTTGGAGGGACATATTTGTGAGGGCAAAATTATCATTTCACGAGTATACTGTTAAAAAATTAACAGTTTTCTAACGGATCCTAACCAGAGGGATATATCTGAATAAATTAGGACTTTTGCAAGGACAACTTATGAAATTTGAGCTTTGCAGGGATATATTTGTAATTCACCATGTTTGTAGGGACGTGTATGCAATTAACCAAAAAAGAAAAAAACTTCAAATACCACCCATGTGGTTTCACACTTTTTCATTTTAGTATCCTATGGTTTAAAGTGTATCAATTTAGTGTCCTATGATTTTATTTGTATCTTTTTATTATCAATTCCACTAATTTTTTTTGTTAAATTAGTGACGAAGTTAAAACTAAAGGGTACTAAAGTGAATATTCGATAAACCTAGGTGGATATCTAAAGTTTTTTTTGTATACAATTTAATGAAATATTAACGAAGAAGCTGACGAAAAGATAAAAATGAAACCACATGACACTAGCTGGCGATACACTTTAATCCACATAGTACTAAAGTGAGAAAGTGCAAAACCACAGGGATGGTTTTTAAGTTTACCCAAAAAAAAAGAAAACAACAACAACAACAACAACAACAACAACAACAACAACCCAGGTTCATTTACATCAATTCCGAAAACAAAAATGGAATAGCAATATTTCAATCAAAACCATCAAAAGTACAGCACACACAATCTGCAAATTCTGAAACAAACTTTAAATGCTTCAAAGGCAGTGAAAAGCAACAATTTCGCATTTAAGATATATTAACAATAAATTAGAAGAAATAAGATTACATGAATATCAAGGTCTTGCTTGTCCTCAAAAATATCAAAAACTTTCTCACTAAAACTGGAATAGGTTCTACAAAATGTCTATTAATATGTTCCTCCTTACAAAATACAACAGACATTATTCCTACTGGTTATACAAATAAGACAGATACACATGGAATTACATCAGAGATGCCGCTGCCTCGGGATAAGTTTCAAGTTTCTTAACATTAAAGCATTAGATATATATATATAGCAAAAGTAGTTTGTAGAAAATGTTGCAGAACGAATTTGAAGCACGAGTTCAAAATTTTGTGTCAGTTGATTCAATTGAACGTAATTGCCGACTTCTTTAGGGTTACTAGGTAACCATAAGCTATTGGTTGTTATGCCAAGCGACGACATCCTCGTATGGTAGATTGCCCCCAAATATATTGAGAGAACTTCCAACTGTAATATCAACGCGGCCCTTTCCATTGTTGAGACTCCACTAGCATAAGTTATCGGAATCTACAATGTGAAAATATTGAGCTATAAGTATAAGGAGTTTTTTATCGACATCCGCTGATCATATTGAGTACAAACAAAGTTAAATCTCTTTCATGCTCAAAACAAATTAATATATACTGCAAAACAGGAGTACTAATTTTATAAAGAGGCAATGTAAAGTTGAGTTCATCAGTGATGCAATGTTGCATTTGAGGTTGGGCCAAAAGACACTACACCTGTAAAGTACTAGATTTTAGAAACACAAAAGCTAATATTAAAAATGAAAGTATACAATAATTAGCGTCTTTAATGAAGGCCTGTAGTGACAAATTAGCAAAACCAGAGCTCTTTCTTGGGTCAGGGGAAATAAGTCATAAACATGTGGAAAAAACTGAATAACAGAAAGTAAGGTATTACATACATGTGAGTAGCATCCAAGCATGGTCACAAGCTCCTCATCAATTCCTAGCATGTCGTAGCACCAAGAACATTAATTAGAAACAGAGAAAATATAGTCACCGAATAAGTTCTTATTGGAGCCTATATTTGACCGAGTCCATCAGAATACTAAAATGCTAACCATTCGCAATGTGATAGAGGTGAAAGAAAAAACCAGTGATATATTACGAAAAACCAAATGGTATGCCAAAGGTAGAGTAGTAAGAAGCTCTGAGTTGCTTTAAAAAGAATTTAGTAGAAATACTATAGAGTAAGCCACCTTTTCCCCTCCACAACAACTCCATGAACCAAAAACTCATCTGCATAGGTTGCAAGAAATTCCAATGTCTACTCTTCTAGAATGACATCACCGAATTTCTACCATCTGTCATTAACAATGGTGTATTTACCATTCTGCACCAAAATCATAAATTCTACAATCAAATAATACTACCATTGAAAAGAAACAAAATCTGCTATCAACTCGGTATGCACAAAAAAGAAGTCTAATTGTAGATGTCAATAGCATGTAGCTAGAGGATGAAATAAGTGAATAAGTAAAACCAACAAAATTAAGGAAATTTCTTGTACCTTCTTTCTACAACTAAGATCCAAGACAAGCCTTTGCTTTCCAATCATACCAACAAGATGTTTAAGCCGTTCAAGGTTCATTTGTCCATTACTGAAAACATACTGCAAGTCAAATATTTAAATAGTTACTATGAACTCAATAAAAAAGGTCAGCATTGAATTGACATATAAACTTACTATATATTAGTGGCGGGCAAAGCATTAAATATGTGTAGAGAACCTGTGCTCCCCGAGTAATGTGTTTTACACTTTGAAATGCAGGGACTTGTGAGATTAACATTAGTACATTAGCTTTCATTAGAACTTTGGAATTTTAAGTTCTTCTAAATTTTCAACTACAAAGCAGAAAAAATTTCAATTATGAAACTATTTGTTATGTGAAAGTTATTGAGTACAGGAGAGAAACATACAAAACAATGATTATGATCATTCCAAAGATTGATATGAGCAAATGCAAACCAGAAGTATTTTGTGTATAATAAAAAAAAAGGGACATGATAACTATGCTGTTGCTCAATCAAGCAAACAATGTCTGTGAAATAAATAAATAAATCACATACTGATGTAACAATCACGTGGCTTGCACCTTCCTTGATATAAGTCATGGCATTGTCCGAATTGATCCCACCTCCAAGTTGCATGCCACCTAAAGTCAGGACAATTTATGGTCATATTGGCATGGAATTACTATGTCTAAATTGTGATGTCATATAGCAGACAAAGCTTCCATACTGAGAGAAAAATGCTAGAGAAAATACATCAAAACCTATTAAGAGCATCATTGTAACATTATTTTACCACGGATATACAAAAATCATAGGCTATAACAGAGCAACACAATAGAAAAGGCTACCATCATTGTAGGGTCTAGGAGGAGTCTATAGTTGTCTCTAGGGAGGTTGTTTGCATGATTCAAATCCACACAGCTGAGAATGAAAGGTTGACTACAGAAAAATAATAAAATAAATTAAAATTATCCTTCTCCTATTACAGATAGCTTCTTAATGCTGGAAATAGTAGCTTGTTCAACTAAACGAATTAGGTCTTCATGTCATTCGCACAGTAACACTCCACTACCATTCCAATTCCTGCACATAGTCAGAATTCTGACAAACTACAATTCATTACATCTTTAATCCGGATTGAGAGAACAGAAAATTTTTCTACTTTACACCTGCTCAAGCGAGGACTTTTACTTTCAGAAGTTCAAGCAAGAAGAACCCAAAGTTTCCTCACAGGATGCAAATTATAAGCCATTTGATTGCGTGCAACTACAGTTAACTAATAATAAGAACTATGCATTTACAAAATCAGGTAAACTAGTCTAGTTAAATCTCGATATTGTGAATTTGACAGCTTAAATCTCATGCTTAATGAATTTGATTTAGCAGGTTTTAACAAAGCACATTTGTATGGCTGTCGACTTTTTACAATCTCAACTGCATATACTTCGGCTTCATCAGCCAAATCTTCAGCCTCTTCAGATGAATTCGGCTCCTCACGAGCCGAAGACTCTTCAAGGAATGAGATATGTTTCTCCTTCCTTTTGTTCCACTCTTTGTTTCGGCTCCATTGGGTCGATCTTCATTATTTCCTTTTCGGAATTGCTCATATTGAACAACTCGAACTCCCAAATTGAAAAAATTTGAAAAATATTTGTCTTCAAAATAATCTTTAATTTTAAAATGCAAGCCGTACGAAATGCCATTTTGGCAAACTCCGACTCTGGCATTCTCACAAAACAACAGCTCCTAGCCGTCTTGAATCGGTTCAAATATTCATCAATCAATTCTCCCGTTCTCTGTTTGAACTGAGCCAAATCGGCAACCGATAATTCTGGTTCGGTTATATAGAATTATTCATGAAATTTTTCTTCTAATTCGTCCCAATTCCGGACGGAATTAGCCGGCAAACTTGTATACCAAGTGAAAGCCGTCTTGGTTAATGAGGTGTTAAATAATCTTAACTTTAAAAATGGGTCCACTGCGGCTTCTCGGCATTGTGCCGTGAACCGTGCAACATGTTCGATCGTGTTCTCGGTCTCATCTCTGGAAAACTTATCAAACTTCGGCATTTTTCAATTTGCCGGGTATGGATGTTCTGCGTCTATATTCGCAGGGTAAGGTGATCTAAATACAGGCCGCATTGCTAGCCTTGCGCCTATTCCGAATGTATTTCGGATGGCTTCCTCTATTTGCGTATAAATTTCATTGTTATTCCCCCGGGGGGGGACTTTTGCTTGTACTGGATTTGGTCCTTGTGGTAGATCAAAATTTTGTATCATAGGGTTAACTCCTTGTACATTCGAAGCCTGCCCCCTAGCCCCTACATTTTCGGGCTGGTATGCTGCTACTGGTGGAGGAGGCGGTAACCCCCATGCTATCTCAGGTTGTTTGCCGGCATTGACAACTGCCGGTCTATAAATTCTCTGAAACGGTGCCCCCTGGTATTGAGGTTGACCGTTTACCGGTGTTACATGATTTTGTAACACTGGCGTCATTACAGGCGCTTGTAAGCCTGTTATCGGCTGCCCATTCCGAGTTAATAATTGTCCTATTCGGGCAATATTCTCGTTAGAGGCTGTGATTGCGGCTAACACCGCA
>NW_017890878.1:29178-31412 GCF_001540865.1 Ananas comosus | reverse complement strand
TAGGTACCGGGCCGCTGTCACTCACAGCTGACTGCGCCTGCCCAATGGGCCCAGGCTCCACAGTCCACAAATGGTTCGGGCACGGGTCGTCCCCAAGCACTACCCGCCGTTGTCGTCCTACACGACATGCTCTACCGAGTCGCACGTATCACTACCGGCTACTATGCACCTAATGCGAATCATCAGTCCCACGAGTGATCCTTGGCACGCTTCGCACCTAGCAATGCTCAAGTGCTATTGCCAACACACTCACTTGGCTTATCCATATCCGCACTCCACGAGTACCTATACTCGAACGTCATACGCCTCTATAGCGTTCCATACTAAGTCCAGTATTAGGCAACTCTTGCCTATGCACACCGGCCGCACGAGCACAACCGTCTACCTCACCTTGAGGTACTACTAGGCCCACGTGCTCAAACTTGGCCACTAATCGATCGTTCTCTCAATAGTGATGCTCCTTTCACTGTTCAATCTACCGGAATGACATCCGAAGTTTTCAGGCCACTCGGGTGTTCTCATAAGCATCATGGCTCAACTCTCGCGATTTACAACTCATATTGCTCTGAGAGTCATTTCGCCACTTCTATCTCTACCGCGAGTCTCACTTCTCGCCATAGATTACTTCTAGCACTTTGCTAGTACCATCTGGCTCTATGCCTATACTGGCAGGCACTACGCCCTTACAACACGAGCATGCCCGGGTATTTATACTTACCCGTCCACTCGGTCTCTACTATGCTCATGCATGACAATAGTAATTAACCACATAACCATTGCATGCAATGCATTAACTTCAGATCATGCAAAACATATGCTTGCATCAATAACTCATACCTGCAACGACGTCGTCAGCAGCATGTTCCTCAACCAGGGTCGCGTATCTACGACCACCCGGCGCTCGCCGCGAACCTTTAGGTTGCATTGTCCTCAACGCCCTCGCGTAGCTCACACCGCTGTGGGAGAGAGGGATAGGGCACATAACATGTTGCAATATTTGCAAATAGGCCCTCCCACTTTCTATCCAGTGCACTGCCCAAACTGGGCAATTTTCGTGCTGAGGGACCCGTCTCTCCCTGCCCAGGACCGGTCCCCGAGAGCTTCTCCCGCGGTCTGCGCAGCCTACGCACGAGGCAACCGGTCTCCCCTGATGGGACCGGTCTCTTGGGGACCGGTCTCTCCCCGCAGGGACCGATTCCCGAGAGCTGTCCACCGGGGACTTAGCCGATTTTTTCCTCCTCTTGCTGCCTGCGCGTTCGGGGACTGGTCTCTCCCCACAGGGACCGGTCTCCGAGAACAGAAAACCTGCAGTTTGTAGATTTTCAAATGTCTAGCTCTCGAAGATCCCCAATGACGCACCTTTACTCCTTTTGACGCCTTCGGCCTTACCGAAGCATACCAACCTCGCACTTTGGTCATTCTGACTAAAGTTCGATACTTGGTTACCGAAGATTCGGTATATTACATACCCACTCGACAACTAGCCAATCTTGGACGAAGTCCAACTCTCGGCTCTCGAGAATTCACTTCGTTACAACCACGCTGTACCGACACACCCCTGGTGTCAAACCGGTAACACATGTTCCAGAATTTCGGTTTTGCATCTCTTCGACTCCAATTCACGCCGAGCAACGCTAAAACCCTTCTAACTCTTTTAGAACTCAATTCTAACCCTTCCAACATTGTTGGAATGTCAATTGGACTTTGTCCAACTACTTCTCTCGACGCATTTTGGTCAATTTGACCAAAAGTGATCTAACACGACGAGGATTCCGTTAATTTCTCAAAGATCATGAGAGACGCCAAAACTCGCGAAGCTCCCAATCTCCGCTCGCCTCAAATTGCCCAGGGACACCACTTGGCCCATCCCGTGCCAATCTAAAAGAAGATCGCCTACGCGGAGCTATCGCTTCCTAAAACGCGACAACTCTATTAATCCTCGACCTTCTAGGTCGAATACAAGACACTTAATACCGACTCAAATCGGGTGAAAGTCACGCTTTTTTTTTTCAAATCAACTTGGATCCTCTGGGATCATATCGTTTGGTATCCTCTAATTCCAAGCACTCTCTGCTCCTGAACACTGATAACCGCTTTCTATTTAACTAACCCAATACAACATTTGGAGATTTTGTCTACAATCTCCATCTAAATTCCACACCAAATAAGAGTTGGCTCCCACAAGTACAACCTACGTATGTTGTACTTTGGCGCATTACTCTTATCTGCTGGCA
>NW_017890878.1:0-27608 GCF_001540865.1 Ananas comosus | reverse complement strand
TATGTTTTTCTATTTAACATAATCCACAATATGTAAATTCATAATATATCATCATGCACATATACCACTAGCATCATATGATATGTCAACATACATATAGTCATCATCCAAAATAGTCCATACTTAGCATCTTATGCATTCTTTTAGCACTTAATTCATTATGCATTACATTTAGCATATTCTACAACATGTCATCATAGATTCCTTTTATGATGTTCTTATAATGCTAACATTCATACGCCCTTTATATTATGCATTCAAAGCATTAATCATATGCATTTATCTAGCATTTCTATAGTATGTTAACTTGCATTCTTTTCACATTCTTACATTATATCAATATGCATCAATATGAAATCTCGTTTCTCTTAGACAGACAGGCGACCTAGTCGCTTCGGTAAGCACAACCCACCTCATTTCGCATTCCGATTGCTTGTTGACACTTGCAATCGGCCTCCCGCGGCACCCAGCACCCGGTTTGGCCCAATCTCTCGCGCGACTACCCGAACGGCCTTCAATTCACGATCCGAAAATTAAAGGTATTCGGTTATGTGCCACGATGCTTCAAATCCATTTTCATGAGGTTACGATATCGCCTCGGCCCTCCAGGCGAAAACGAAGCCTAAACGTCCATTTCTTTAATAACTTCGCAACGGCTCGACGAATCGCCGAACCGTCTTCGCCAACGCGTTCGTTTGCCTAGCAATTAGGTTTACATAGGGTCAAATGAGATCAAACTCTCATATTTACCAAATTAGCATTTTTGAGCCCTAGATTACAATTAGGTAATAATCCACCATTAGAGCCTTGGTTTCAAGCATCAAACCTCTAATTAGCATGCTAGAATACCTCTAAACCCATTCTTAGAGCTTAAAAACCAAACTAGAGGAAATGCCATTAAAGGGTTTGAAGCTTACTGTCACGCCCCGGGACCGGCGGAGGCCCTCCCGGTAGCGTGCCCAGACCCGCCATATGTCTACACATATAAGGCGTCTAGACTAAAAACGGAAGTAGAAGCAAGTAGTAAGACAAGTAGAAGAAGTGAAATAACTAGCAACTAATGATATCAGAGCAAATATAGTTCTATCATCTACACCAAGGTAAAGGAGTAAAGCTAGACAGTAAAAGGAGTAATAAGAAGTACAATATCTGTCTCAAAGGTACAAAAATGGTGGTCTCTAGTACACTGGTAAAACACTCAACCTCTCGCAAAATAAAACATAAATCGAGAGGTGGACCACCTAGCAACTCGTCCTCGAAGGAAGCTAGCTCGAAGCAACTCCCTTCCCGCGATTCCTGGCCTCACCCTGCGTGGAAGGCTCTGAAAATATCGAGAAAAAGAGGGCGTGAGAACTATAATTTATAGTCCCCAGTGGGCAATTACTGACCTCAGCTCTATGCACCACTAGGCCCCAAAAGAAAAGGGTAAGTACTATATGCAATAATAAGAGTAATAGCAACAACAATACGAAGCATAATTGAAGAGCTAAACCGCTGTGTCTCAAGTAAACATGATGTCATGGTGATGTACATCTACGCTATCATAGATAATATGGTCCAATGCATAAAGAGTAAAAGCTATACCAAGCAAATCGACAGTATACTACAATGCAACAATGAAACCGGCAAGGGTTGTGGCTATATGTACAATGCTATATTCATAGCATGTCAAAAGCTAATTCCAACTCTAGACCTATCTATAGTGATTATTCTTCTAACACTGTGTCGATTTCCATTTCCAATTAAGGACCACACCAAGGTAGTTCAGCTTGTGCGCCTAAGCTGCCTGTGGTTATGCCCGACTTCTACTGTGGAATGTGCTCTGTCCCACTCGACCGGTAGGTGCTCAATACGCGACGAGCGGATCAAAAGTCGGCGCGTAGGTAACTCCGGAGTGTTACCGGCTTGTAGGAGCACCGTCACAAGCATGTGCGAATGAATACAAATGGCAAGCAAAGCATAGTTCAAGCTCTCAAGTATCAAATCTCATGTCTCTAACATTGCTTTGGTTAGTCACTAGCATCCCGAGATCTAGTTTAATTCACAATATGAAGTTCCAATATGCTATCTTGTGCCCCTTTATGACACTTGAGACATTTTAATGAACAAGTATATCCAACTCTTTCAATGGCACTATCCACGTAGGTTACACATGACACGAGCTCAATGCCCTTCATACATTAGCCCATATTCCCAATAACACAATCCCCGAGCCTCTTATGGCTTACCAGAGAACTTCAAGTTATCAAATATCAGGAATAGTCCTTAAATGCAAGCAAGACGGTACTCATTACCATAGAAGTTATGATTTCCAAGTTCTCAAAAGGATGCCAATATGAATGCAAAGTACCACATTTAGTTCTCTACTATATATAGAGGTCCGAAATTTTCCTTTACACATAACATAGCATATTAAACATCTAAAATCACAAATAATATATCTTAACATGATTACCATGCTGTTTTCAATTTACGAAACATATTCACCTATGAATGAGTATTCTCATATATAGGCTAGGTCAATCCCACCGAACGTCGCGTGCTCCTTCGATGTCGCCGAACGGAGTGTGTCACGAGTCTCCACAATACCCTATAAGTATATCACGAGGAGATACCAGAGAGCGTAACGACAACCAAGAGACAATCATTAACCTAGGAGCAGCAAAAGGGCCAAAATTACCTCAAGGCTGAAAATCTTTTCCCAAGCATCCAAAGGAGAGTAGAACCCTTCCTAATCACAAGCCCAAGGAAGGTTCTAAACCAATCAATTTTGGATCCAAAAGCCTAGTATCAAAAATGCCAAAAAATAAGCCTAAGTATCAACATCTAGGGTTCATCGCAAAATACTGTAGCCAAAACAAGCATTAGCAGGAGGGAATGAGCAAGCCGACCTCCTTAGAAGCTCCAATCCTAGCTCCAAGGGTGAAGATCTCCTCCTATGCAAGCTCCAAGACCAAGCCTTCAAGCACCAAGGGAGATGAGAGGGTGAGGAAGATGCTCCAAGTCCACTAGTAGCTCCAAACTCCTTCTCCTTCCCTTCTTCCTCTCCTTCTCCTTCCTCTTCTTCTTCTCTATCAAGGGTGTAGAGAGGGTTGAGAGAAGAGAAATGGGGAGAAGAGAGGGTGGAGGGGTCATATAGACCCTCTAATGTAACAAAATCCCAAGAGACCCCTCAAAAATCCAATATTGGATCAGCCCGGTCTGGGCAGTTTTCGCCCAGAGGGATCGGTCTCTCCCCAGCAGGGACCGGTCTCTCGCTGCGAACCCGAAAAACCAGCGTTCGGGAACCGGTCTCTCCCTGCGTGGGACCGGTCTCTCACTGCGAAAACGCGCTCGGGGACCGGTCTCGCCTGCCAGGGACCGGTTGCCTCAGACTGCCTCAACACTGCTCACTGGGGGACCGGTCTCTCCTTCCAGGGATCGGTCCCCGAGAGTGAAAACTCTCAGGACTTGTCCAGAATTCCAGTTTTCGAACTTTTTAGGTCGGAAAACATTCTACAACCCTCCACCAAGTGTGAAAAAGCTCGAAATACACCCAAACACTCGAACCCCGCAATTTGCAAAGGTCCAGTGCGTCACACTTACCTTCAAAGCTTGCTCTAATAGAGAGGAAGAAGACGAAGAAGATGAAGATCAACTTCCAAGCTTGCTTCTCTACCAAAACCTTCAATTTTGGGAGAGATTTAGAGAGAAAATGGGAGGTTTCTCTTTCTCCCTCTTTCCATGCATGTGTGTGTGTGGCGTGCGGGTGTGTGTGCGGCTGGTTGGGGAAGAAGAAGCCAAGAGCTTCTATTTTAATTACACCCCAACACTATTCACTCCAGGCAGCTTGAAATCTGATAACTTTCGCCGGAGCTCCCTGAATGTCCGTTTGAGCTCAAACATGACAGTCACGTTCGGTTTTACGTACTGAGCAAGAATATATTTTAAGTTTTCAGTTTTGACCCCATTTGGTCACCGAAAACTGTACCGAATTGTAATCTTTATCAGATAACTCTCGGATTTTATTTCTCACTCTACGGGTGTCAGAAAAATATGAAACTTTAAATCTAGCCTCATAAAAATATTTCTGACTTATCCACCAATTTTCATAATTTTCTGAGACTGTGCATTTTCTGCTAATTTATCTGTCCCGTTTTCAACAGAAAATTCTAAATCTTCTGTTTTCATTCCGATTTCAGCATAAGTCACTTCTGACTTATGTTTTACTTCTACAAATCCAATAAAAATAGTTTCTCACACTATTTTTATTTATTTTTATTTTTATACCAAAATCTGGTATGTTACAAGGAGAGTTGAAAATATATGGATATACTGATTCAGACTTTATGTCTGATATTGACGATAGAAAATCTATGTCAGGATGTGTGTTCTTGTGTAATGGTCGCTCGTTGTATTGAAATAGTTCCAAACAACCACTCTATTATGGAAGCAGAGTATATCGCAGCATCTGAAGCTACAAAATAAGCCTTTTGGTTTAAAAAGTTTGTCACGGAATTAAGTGTGATACCATTGGATGCCATACCACTTGATTACGACAACAATGATGCCATAGCCCTAGCTAAGGAGCCCAGGTCTCATTAGAAGTTTAAGCACATAGAGCGGCAATTCATATTATACGCGACTACCTCGACAAGATGTACATCAAAGTGCAGAGAGTAGACTCTACGGATAACGTGGTAGATCCATTGATTAAACCACTTAGCCAGCAGAAGAGTGAAGTCCACCTTGAGAAAATGGGGCTTAGGTACATAGTTGATTGGTTTTAGTGCAAGTGGAAGATTATTAGATGTATGTCCTAGAAGCCAACCAGGCCAACACATGTATTCTTTTTAGGATATGAATTTGTATTTAATTTAAAATATTATGACTAAATTTGGATTTCTTGTTTCCATTCATATTGTGTATGTGTTCATGAATCATCCAAGAAATTAATAAAATGATGACACATATTCTCAAGAGTTGAGAATTTGAGATATGTGTCATTGGTGATTAATTTCTAAATGCTCCCGATCGTTGGATCATCATGAAAACGGTGATTGATTCGGTGAGATTGTTGTACAAGTCGCTTCCTGTTTTGGGTAGATGAGTCTTGAGTCAATAGTGTAGGGACACTGGAATGAATGTAGGTGGTTGTTAGAGAACAAGGGTACCGAGCGTGACCAACGCGAGAAGTCACTTAGATGTTTACTCACTCGTCAGTGACTTACTCAATGTTGTAGTAGTGTGACTGTTTCTTTGACCTGCGGTGCCTCGGCTATTCACAATGAGGTTCTGCAGTTTGATTGTATATACACTTGGTCCTTAGCTATTCGGATCCTTGTAATGCATGTTGGCTGCAATGTTCATTGTAGGAATAAGGTGTGCATCTCTATAGAATCTATCTCCCTTAGTAGATAGAAGCGTTAGTCCTATGTGATTTATGAGTTAATAGCAGAAAAAGATTTTCGATACTAGAAATTTGAATCGAATAAATTTAACATATAACAGATGATGGTGTTTGACGAATTATTCCATGACCTCCGTCTAGTCGGGACTCATGATAGAAAGACTGTATCACACGGTAACTGCACCAAGAGGTTCAATATTCCATTATACTGAAATGCCACTACATGTTGCTAAGCGTCACTGGTAGATTGTGAGACTCATGAGAATTATTTGGATGATGATAATTCTCATTGGGCTGAGAGTTGGATTTGTTCCGATCCACTGAAAGGAGTTTCAGTGATATTGTTGATAGTGATCAAAATATATCTCACTACCAGATAGAATAGAATCTATGGTGTCACACAATAAGAAGTTGCGACTGATCGGATAGTTAGATAGCGATTTTGAATCGCCGGAGGATCTAATGATCAATATGTTGATAATTGATTAATTTATAATTGTTACAAATTAGTGGTATTAAAGTGTAAATGTTAAAAGATAGGACTTATTAACGCTTAGTAAATTATGAGGGGATTTATGTGCAAATATTGGATTATTAATTTGATATGATCAAATTAGGAGAAACTTCAAATCTAATTAAATTAGGATTTGATCAATCTAATCAATTAAGAAAAGAATAAATTTAAATCTAGATTTATTCTTATCATTAATGGTTATTATATTATTAAAAAGATAATTATATCCCTCTATATATTATAAGGACGTTTTTAGAAATCCCTGGCCATGATCTCTCCTCCTATCTCTTTTCTTATCTCTTTTCCTTAAACAAGAAAAACGTTCTTTGCAAGAGAGCTATCACCACTGTCACGCCCTGCGACCCGCCAATTTGGTCGGATCCGGGCACGTCGATCATACGCCAAACGGACAACACCTTTCCTGTCCGCCCAAGGCTAAACAACAGCAATCATGTACAAGAGTTGCCCAGGAAAACTCATTAAACATATATGATCAGTACGAAGCACCACAAGTGCTAACAAGTAAGGGCAAGAACCACAAGTACACATACAAGTGAATAAAGAGAGATAATTCTAGCTATTACAACTATTCAACCATTAATCCACATTGATTACATTTACATCTCCCAAAATGCAATACAAGTTCATCTCCAAAATACATAAGTAGCTCTCCGACATCTCATCAAAATATACATCATCATCTATGTACACGAGGGTACTCTAAATGCAAGTAGGGAAAGCTATTAACTAAATTAGGGCGCTATGCCCTTACCACGATCCTCGCCGGGAGCACTCGAACTCGGCCCTGCAACAAAGTGGGGAGAAAACTATTGTCCATAGTTCTCAGTGGGTTCGGCCGCCGACTCCGTCGATCTCCCCACTAGGTCTAAGCAGGCATAAGCAGATAGATAGATAGATATGAAATTGAAGTGCAACATAGTAAGCAATTTGGAACATTCTACTATGCCTTCAATAATCAAATGGATGAGCTACGACATAGTATGCAATCTACACAGTATAGAAGACAACTATCATGCTACTATGTCAAGAAACTCTGTCACTCTTGCTATCATTCAATCACGCGGCTCACCCATAGGTGCCGCATCTACTAAATCTCACAGGTGAGGACCTACTCACTCACCCGACTCACAATCTAGGTGCCACAACTCAATATCAATCTCACAGGTGAGGACCCGCTCACTCACCCGACTCACAATCAAACCTCAAAGGGGAGGATCTGCTCACTCACCCGACTCACAATCAAATCTCAAAGGGGAGGATTTGCTCACTCACCCGAGACCGTCTGCGGGACCCCATAAGGCTATCTCTCGGGACCCCATAAGGCTATCCCTCGTGTGGCAAACTCCGGAGCGCACTGCTTGTGCGAAGCGACTGCCTACAAGCTATGAACAGGCATGTGAGTATGATTAAATCCTCGTCACTAAGGATACCCTGCCACTAGGGTCAATATCCACTTGGGAACTATTTCATCCCTAAGTTCAACATGCAATAAGTGTTTTCATCTATACTCTACTTGTCATGCCACTCGTCAAGTTATCAACCTTGTCTAGATGCCACTCGTTCTTTGGTTCTCGTCAACACAAGATTAAGTGCATCATTTAACTCTACCACTATAGGGTTCTAGGTCACTATTCCTCTATTCTCATGCATCCTAACTTAAGTGCCAAACTCATGTTGCTACACTACTCAGGATCATGCAAGAATGAAAATGCAACTATCCAATACCCTATTATGCATAATACTAACATGTATATGTGATCAACAATACAACTCAAACATAGGGGGAAGCCCAGTTGCTTTGGGGTGACACCACCCACCTTTTATCGTGCTCCGATTGCTTGTAGTCACTTGCAATCGGCCTCCCGCGGCACCCGCTATCCGACTCGGCCCGATCTAGCAAATGACCACCAACCGTGCGTCAATTCGCCGCTCCGAATTTATAGGTCTATAACTTGATGTCGCGATGCTACTATTCCAATTTCACGATTTTTGAAGTCGCCTCGGCCCTCCAGGCGGAAACGAAGCTCAACAATCCTTTTTCCCAATATCTTCGCGTAGGCTCGACGGATCGCCGAACCGACTTCGCCAACGCGTTAGAATACCTAGCAATTAGGTTTACATGGGTTCAATTTAGATCAAACCCTTCTATATAACAAAACCACATTTAGAACCCTAGATGTTTACTATTGCAAGAATACTCCAAATTGATTCATGATTCAAGCAAATAGCATCTATTTAGCACATAAGGGTTCCTCTAAATCCAATTTTAGAGCATACAAATTATTCCTTAGCAATCTACCATTGTTGCTATCAAAGCTTACCTCTCAAGCTAGCTCCAATAGAGAGGAAGAAGACGAAGAAGAAAATGAACCACCTTCTTGATTCCTTCCCCACTAATCTTTCTCTTGATTCCACCTTCAAGTGAGAGAGAGAGAGATCCTTCATTGGCTGCAAGTGTGAGGGAGAGGGAGAGGGTGTGTGCGTGTGTGTGTTGTGTGCGCATTCAGCCAGGCACCTAATAGGGGCTGTGAGGAAGTGAATTCTTGAAATACGAGGATTTGACTTCATCCCGAATCGACCAAGGGTCGTGTTGGTGTACTTTGAAAAGACCAAAGATGTTAAAGTCACTAATAGTGCATTGAAAACGAGTCCACGAGAGCGAATAGTGCGAAATCTGCACTGGAGCAAAACTGCTCTCGGGGACCGGTCCCTGGCAGGGAGGACCGGTCCCATCGGCTGGTGCCGGGGGGGGTTGCTTGAGGCAACCGGTCCCTGGTAGTGAGGGACCGGTTCCCGAACGTGATCCCAGCGCGAAAAGCCAAAAATTTGGCTAAGTCCTGAAGTCCCAGTTCTCGGGAACCGGTTTCTCAGGAAGGAACCGGTCTCCCGAGGACCGGTCTCTCTGGGAGAGACCGGTACCCGAACGCGTGACCCGAGCTGAAGCTCTCGGGGACCGGTCCCAAGTCGGGGAGACCGGTCCCTCCGCGCGCAGAATGCCCAGTAAGGGCAGTGCACAGAGATGAAAGGTGAGGGGCTTTTATGCAAAATGGCTTTAGTTAGAGGGGTATACATGGGAGATCACTCTCTCACTACCCCTCAGCCCACTCTCTCTCACCCTCACACTCTCTCTCACCCTCACACTCTCTTGCTCTCTCTCTCTAGAAAAGAAGGAGAAAAGAAGGGGAAGAAGAAAAGAGAAGGAAAAGAAGGAAGAAAAGGAAGGAGAAGAAGAAGGAGATCAACAAGAGGAAGCTTTTGGACCTCTCCTTCATCCTCTCTTCTCTTCTTGAAACTACAACAAGAGGTAGGCTTCTAACCCTAGCTATGAAACTTAGGGTTTTTGGGTTTTAGCTCTTTGGATGGGACCAAATGGATCCCTAGCACCATGAATGGTGAGATGGGAGCTAGAAACTAGGGTTTTGAGATGGGTTTAGCTTGATGCTAACCCTAGGGCACCAAAATAGGGTTTTTCGGTAAAGTGTGGGATTGATCTCATTTGAGGCCTTGTAAACCTAATTGGTAGGTGCCTAAACGCGGGGGCGAAGTCGGAAATTCGATTCGTCGAGCGGGTCAAGAACTATCGGCAAGATAAGGCCGATTGAGCATCATTTGGACCAAGAAGACCGAGGCTTCGTCGTAAAGGACGCCGAAGCGCACTTCTAGAGCCTCCTTATACGCAAAAGGTGGGGGGTGTCATCCCGAAACATCCGGGTTTCCTTTTATGCCTAAGTTAATTTTATTCATCATATATTGATTGAGCATTATAGGATTAGTAAAGTATATTTCCATTCCTTGCATGCTTACTTAGTAGTGTAGCGGTATGGACCTAACACTTGGACTAGGGAGGCATGAGGATTGGGTCTTGAGACAAAGAATCCTATAGTGGCAAAAGTGATGAATTTGGACATAGCCTAGTAGAGTGGCATTGAACTAGTGTAGGAGAGACACTATGACATGAACAAATAACATGTAGAATAATTGAGACATTTACTACAATGACTAAACGAGTGGCATTGAGTCTAGTGTAGTAAACATGACATGGTTCTAGGGATAGTAGAGATCCCGGCATCTAGGATGCATTGTTTATTGTGCAGCAGAGGCACACATCGACCCTAGTAGACAGGGTATCCTCTTGTGAGGATTGGATCATACTCACTAGTCTGTTTTTGCTTGTCGGTGGTCGCTCCACCGAGGCACGAGTCTCCGGAGTACTTCACTAGGGGCAGACGTAGTTGTCCCGCAGACGGTCTCGGTGTGCGAGTGCAGTTTCTCCTCACCTATGAGATTGAGAGTGAGTCGAGGGTTTAACCTTCGGGTTAACCAAGTGAATTGGGTAAGAAACATGAAATGCATAATAGACTTGCATTATTACCTTGAGTAGACATAGTGTATGTTGTAGTTTGCATTACTATGCTCCTTTATATACTCATGACATGATACTAGCATGATAGTAGTTGTTGCATGCATTATTATCATTGGTGGCATGATAGAGTAGTTGCAGTTTATCTTTATATATCTATCTATCTCTCTATCTGTGCCAGCTTAGACCTAGTGGGAAAACCGGCGGCGTCGGCGGCCGAACCCACTGGGAACTATATTTATATAGTTCTCACCCCGTGTGGTTTTGGGGTACAGGTACACACAGAGGCGAGTCAAGCGAGGACCGCGGTAAGGGCATAGCGCCCTAAGTGAGTTTAGTGGTAGCTTTTCCTTTATGCATTAGAGTACCCTCGTGTACTAGATGATGTTTGGACAGACATGGGAGAGCTATTTGTATTTTGAGGAAACATGTATTTACATTTTGGTAGATGAAAAATGTAATGAAATCAAATGATGTAACTATTGAATGAATGTAATAGTTAGACTATCTCTCTTTATACACTAGTATATTACTTGTGGTTCTTGCTCTTAGATGGATTGCACTTGTGTGCGCTATGTTCGATCATGTATGTTATCTAAGCATTTCTGGGCGCTTGTTTGTACATGATCTGGTTGTTAGCCTTGGGCGGACAGGAGAGGTGCTGTCCGTTTGGCGTCTGTTCGACGCGCCCGAACCGGACCAAATTGGTAGCGGCATCGGGGCGTGACAGGGGCTGTAACAATTGCACAAAACCCCCTACACAACACTATCACAATTTCAGTTTAGCAGCTCAGGATCAGATATTTTTCGCCTGCCCTTCTGAATGTCCGTTTGAGCTCAAATTTGACAGTCAGGCTCGATTTTACTTAACTTGACGAAAGAAATTTTAATCTTTCAGTTTCGATCCTATTTGGTTACTGAAAGCTCTACCGAACTGTAAGCTCTTGTATATAGCAGTCGGATTTTATTTTCCACTTTTCGAGTGTCGGATTGACATGAAACTTTAAGTCTAGCCTCATAAAAATAATCCCGACATATTCTCAAGTTTTCATAATTTTCTGACACTGTGCATTTTCTGCTAAAATATCAGCCCCGTTTTCAATAGAAAATTCTAAATCTTCTGTTTCAGGTCCGATTTCAACACAAGTCGTTTTCGACTTCTATTTTACTTCTCTAAGTCAAATAAAAATAGTATCTCACATTATTTTTATTTATATTTATTTTATATTAAAAATTCGGTATATTACATCCCACCGTAACTTCATAATTTCAGAAGTTTAGTACCTTACATCCTCCCCTCCTTAAAAAGAGTTTCGTCCTCGAAACTCAAATCACATTTCAACTCGACTTATCGAGTAATCGAGGACATCAACATATTTCCCCCCTTCTAGAGCGGCTTCACACTTTTGTGACTACTTAAGCGGCTCATACCGAAGGACATGGGTTCAATCACAAACACATTCACGGAATGTGACACAAGGAGTGCATCATCGATCATACGATCCAACACATGGTATTCCACGCTCCTGGGTCTAAGCTCGGACTACCGCCCCGACCAAATCTCTACCCTACCCGTAGGTACCGGGCCGCTGCTCCACACAGCCGACTGCGCCTGCCCAAAGGGCCCAGGCTCCACAGTCCACAAATGGTCAAGGCACGGGTCGTCCCCAAGCAACACCCGCAACAGTCGTCTCACACGACACGCTCTACCGAACTATACGTACCACTACCGGCTCCTATGCACCTAGTGCGAGCCACCAGCCCTACGAGTGATCCGTGGCCCGCTTCATACTTAGCCATACTGAAGTGCTACTGCCAACACACTCCCTTAGCTAAATTAAATCTGCACTCCAAAGTATCTACACTCGAGCGCTCTACGCCTCTACAGCGTTCCACACGAAGTCCAACATTAGGCAATCTCGCCTATGCACACCGGCTACACGAGCGCGACTCCCCCACCTTGATTTGAGGTACTACTAGGCCCACGTGCTCGTACTCGGCAACTAATCGGCTACTCTCTCAACAGTGATTTTACTCTCACTGTTCGATCTACCGGAACAACATCCGTAATTCTCGGATTACTCGGGTGCCTACAAGTATCATGGCTCAACTCTCACAATCTACTGATCACTTTGCCTTGAGAGTCGCTTCATCATTTCCTCCCTACCACGAGTCTCACTTCTTGTCCGTGCATCATCGCTAGCATTTTGCTAGTGCCATCCAGTTCTTTTCCTACTTCAGCAGGCGCTACACTCTCACACGCAAGCATGCTCAGGTATGCATACTTACTTGTCCACTGGTCCCTACTATACTAATGCATAAATAGTAGCAACTGACCATGGAAATGTCATGTAGATTACAAACTTGCTTCAACTAAACCATACCTACCATGACGTCGCGCGCCTCAACCTCGGCAGGTTCCTCGACTTGCGCGGCAAACACCCGGCTACTCGGAGCAGACCGGGTCGGCTCAGGCTGACGCGGCACCATAGCGCGTCCGGCAGACACGGCAGTAGGTGGAGCTCCTCCATAAGGCCCTGGCGTTGCTGGTGCCGATGCGACAGATGGGGCAGGCAAGGCCTTCCTCGGGCAACCACGGGCTATGTGTCCCGCCTGGCCGCATTCATAACACCTCCCCTGGCGTTGCTCGCAACGCGTCGCTCGGTGGTCTCCACTACAAATAACACACCGTTGCACTTCACGGCCCTCAGACTGCGCTCGCGGATGCTTCGGGGGCTTCTTGAAACCCGATTGACCCCCCGAACCACCACCTGGTCGCTTCTTCCCCTTATTCCTCGACTCGGCCATCAACTCACGCTCCTCTTGCACGTGGGCATTGCCATGCTCCGCCCATAATGCTCGATCGAAAACCTCTACAAACGTCGTGAGCTTGAACAATTGCACGGCCTTATAAATCCACTGCCGAAGTCCTCGTAAGAACCAATCGGCTCGGTCCCAATCATCTCGAACCACATCCGGGACACAATCTATGATGTGGGAGAACTCTTGCTCGTAGTCCGCCACCGAGCGATCCCCCTGCCTCAACTTGCGAAACTTCTCCTACAGTTTTCGCTTTACCGTGTCGGGGAAATAGTTGGCGAACATCACCCTCTTAAACTCCTCCCATAGCATAGGTAGAAAGTCAGAAGGCTGATCTCGCTTCACCCGCTTCCACCATACCTTCGCCGACTTCTCAAGGCAATGAGCGGCGAGATACACCTCGTCCTTCTCTACGGTGTACAAGTCTTTAAAGAGCGTCTCCATTGAGTTGATCCACGACTCCACCATCGACGGCTCCATCTTCTCCCCTTCAAAGATAGGTGGATTAAACTTCTTGAACCGGATAAGAGCCGTCAATGAACGCTCCCGCTCCACTTTCTCGACCGCCGCATCGGGTGTTGCCGAACCCGAAGCCGCCGGAAGAACACTTGCCGGCGGGGGACGCGGCGCCACCGGAACCGCCGCTATGCCCTCACCCTCAGCTGCTTCGGGCACGCGCACCGAGAGTGCGGGTGGGTCACGACCTCCAGTCGTCGTTGGAGCCGCCGCTGCCATTTGCCGCTCCATTAGCTCCTGGAGCCGCCCAAACTGACCAGCTAGTGCGGTCACTTGTGCTCGTAACTCCTGCACCTCGCTAGGCCTAGCTGACTCTGGCACCTCAGGAGGTCCAGCCTGCTCTGGCACCTCGGAAGGCGGTGCTAGAACCAATCTGCACGTGTAGCGTCTTGGGGACATTAGCTCCTACAACGCAACAACCTGTTTAACTAACTTAACTCGTTAACATCGTCGCAATCACTAGACAACACGACTCAACATTTAAAATCAGGCGGAAGTAAACAAGTGTACTCATTCTAGACTCTCGGCGTCGTGTTGTCGGCCGCCAACACAATCACTTCAAGCCAAGAACTAATACCACTTGAATTCCATCTCTAGACACTGCTAGAGGTTTAACATCAACTTCGACCCAATTGATCGAGTTCCGCTACTGTATAGGTTCACGTTCCACTCACGCACCTATAACCTTACGGTTTACCGCCCTAGGGTCTCCTAGGTCCATCCTAGACTCTCTCTTTTCTTGCTCTTAGCTTGCTCTGATACCATCTTATCTATCACGCCCCGCGACTCGCCAATTTGTTCGGATCCGGGCATGTCGATCAGACGCCGAACGGACAGCACCTCTCCTGTCCGCCCAAGGCTAAACAACAGCAATCATGTACAAGAGTTGCCCAGGAAAACTCATTAAACATACATGATCAGTACGAAGCACCACAAGTGCTAACAAGTAAGGACAAGAACCACAAGTACACATACAAGTGAATAAAGAGAGATAATTCTAGCTATTACAACCATTCAACCATTAATCCACATNGGAAAACTCATTAAACATACATGATCAGTACGAAGCACCACAAGTGCTAACAAGTAAGGACAAGAACCACAAGTACACATACAAGTGAATAAAGAGAGATAATTCTAGCTATTACAACCATTCAACCATTAATCCACATTGATTACATTTACATCTCCCAAAATGTAATACAAGTTCATCTCCAAAATACATAAGTAGCTCTCCGACATCTCACCAAAATATACATCATCATCTATGTACACGAGGGTACTCTAAATGCAAGTAGGGAAAGCTACTAACTAAATTAGGGCGCTATGCCCTTACCACGATCCTCGCCGGGAGCACTCGAACTCGGCCCTGCAACAAAGTAGGGTGAGAACTATTGTCCATAGTTCCCAGTGGGTTCGGCCGCCGACTCCGCCGATCTCCCTACTAGGTCTAAGCAGGCATAAATAAATAGATAGATAGATATGAAATTGAAGTGCAACATCGTAAGCAATTTGCAACATTCTACTATGCCTTCAATAATCAAATGGATGAGTTACGACATAGTATGCAATCTACACAGTATAGAAGACAGCTATCATGCTACTATGTTAAGAAACTCTGTCACTCTTGCTATCATTCAATCACGCGGCTCACCCATAGGTGCCGCATCTACTAAATCTCACAGGTGAGGACCTACTCACTCACCCGACTCATAATCTAGTTGCCACAACTCAATATTAATCTCACAGGTGAGGACCCGCTCACTCACCCCACTCACAATCAAATCTCAAAGGGGAGGATCTGCTCACCCACCCGACTCACAATCAAATCTCAAAGGGGAGGATTTGCTCGCTCCCCCGAGATCGTCTGCGGGACCCCATAAGGCTATCCCTTGGGACCCCATAAGGCTATCCCTCGTGTGACAAACTCCGGAGCGCACTGCTTGTGCGGAGCGACCGCCTACAAGCTCTGAACAGACATGTGAGTATGATCAAATCCTCGTCACTGAGGATACCCTGCCACTAGGGTCAATATCCACTTGGGAACTATTTCATCCCTAAGTTCAATGTGCAACAAGTGTTTTCATCTATACTCTACTTGTCATGCCACTCGTCAAGTTATCAACCTTGTCTAGATGCCACTCGTTCTTTGGTTCTCGTCAATACAAGATTAAGTTCATCATTTAACTCTACCACTATAGGGTTCTAGGTCACCATTCCTCTATTCTCATGCATCCTAACTTAAGTGCCAAACTCATGTTGCTACACTACTCAGGATCATGCAAGAATGAAAATGCAACTATCCAATACCCTATTATGCATAATACTAACATGTATATGTGATCAACAATACAACTCAGACATAGGGGGAAGCCCAGTTGCTTCGGGATGACACCACCCACCTTTTATCGCACTCCGATTGCTTGTAGTCACTTGCAATCGGCCTCCCGCGGCATCCGCTATCCGGCTCAGCCCGATCTAGCAAATGACCACCAACCGTGCGCCAATTCGCGGCCTCGGAATTCATAGGTCTATAACTTGATGCCGCGATGCTATTATTCTAATTTCACGATTTGGAAGTTGCCTCGGCCCTCCAGGCGGAAACGAAGCTCAACAGTCCATTTTCCCAATATCTTCGCGTAGGCTCGACGGATCGCCGAACAGACTTCGCCAACGCGTTAGAATACCTAGCAATTAGTTTTACATGGGTTCAATTTAGATCAAACCCATCTATATAACAAAACCACATTTAGAACCCTAGATGTTTACTATTTCAAGAATACTCCAATTTGATTCATGATTCAAGCAAATAGCATCTATTTAGCACCAAGGGTTCCTCTAAATACAATTTTAGAGCATACAAATTATTCCTTAGCAATCTACCATTGTTGCTATCAAAGCTTACCTCTCAAGCTAGCTCCAATGGAGAGGAAGAAGACGAAGAAGAAAATGATCCACCTTCTTGATTCCTTCTCCACCAATCCTTCTCTTGATTCCACCTTCAATAGAGAGAGAGAGAGAGATCCTTCCTTGGTTGCAAGTGTGAGGGAGAGGGAGAGGGTGTGTGCATGTGTGTGTTGTGTGTGCATTCAGCTAGGCACCTAATAGGGGCTGTAACAATTACACAAAACCCCCTACACAACACTATCACAATTTCAGTTTAGCAACTCAGGATCAGATATTTTTCGTCTGCCCTTTTGACTGTCCGTTTGAGCTCAAATTTGACAATCAGGGTCGATTTTACTTAACTTGACGAAAGAAATTTTAATCTTTCAATTTCGACCCTATTTGGTCATCGAAAACTCTACCGAACTGTAATCTCTATCAGATAGCAGTCGGATTTTATTTTTCACTTTCCGGATGTCGGATTGACATGAAATTTTAAATTTAGCCTCATAAAAATAATCCCGACATATTTCCAAGTTTTTATAATTTTCTGACACTGTGTATTTTCTGCTAAAATATCAGCTCCGTTTCCAAAAGAAAATTCTAAATCTTCTGTTTCAGGTCCGATTGCAGCACAAGTCATTTTCGACTTTTATTTTACTTCTCTAAGTCAAATAAAAATAGTATCTCACACTATTTTTATTTTTATTTATTTTATATTAAAAATCCGTTATATTACATCCCACCGTAACTTCATATTTTCAGAAGTTCGATACCTTACAACCACGGTGAGGATATCGATCAAATTACCAACCTTATGTGGATAACTATAGAGGCCAGACGCCACTGCAACAGAATTAGGTTATAGGGAAACATGTTTGGGACACTTTTGAGTAAGTGTCCCATTTATGCTAAAACTTAAAAACATATCTACTAATATCTAAATATAAAGCCCAATCCAACAAAAAATAAAAGATTACTCTACTCAACCCACCACACCCAGTCCATTTGGCCCGATTACAAACAGGAAAGAAAAAAAATAAAAGAAAAATCAATTACCATCTTTTCTTCTCTTTTCACTCAATCCACTGAAATTATAGACGAAGAGCCTTTACTGTCGGCCTCCTCCGCCACCGCAGCCAACGAGATAGAATTTCGGCGGTTGCTAAATGCTTAAATAAGTGTTGGTAAATTAGCAGTACTCTTTTAGGTTATAGCGACACTCTTTAACTGTCACTATATACCTAGCGACCCCACATATAGCAACACTTTTTAAAAGTGTCGGTAATTTTAGCTAGCAGCACTTTTTTGATATGTACCTGCATTTAAAAGTGTCTCTATAGACCGTTTTTGTTGCAGTGCGCGTGTGCAACTTCAATAAAACCTAATTCCACGATCATCAAATTGTGGTGAAAATCTACCCGTGCAAAGGTGAAGATTGAATCTTCGTTTTCTTCTTTAATTTTAAAGAACATGTAAGATACTAATTGCATGATTTTTGAGATCGAATATCGAGTTTTAAAAATTAAATTTGTTTAATTTTATTTCCGATGCGATTTTACCGTACGTAATTTTCTAACACTACCTGCAAGCTGCACAGTTAGAAGGATTGTTGCACCATTTCTCTTCGCGTTGCACTATTATTTCTGTTGCCGGCTGTATAATTTTTGTCATATATTTTCGACATATTTAATTTCTAAAAGCCAAACAGCAAACACCACGACCGATTTGGCTCGCATTTCGATGAGTGGGAGGTTGCGTATCCACGCTCGAGGCGCATTTAATGCCCTCCCATAGACTATACTTTGTGGTATACGTATTTAAGCGAATACGATTGAGGTGGATGGAGACGAAGGGCATTTTGGTCAGACGGCGAAAAATTCGACCTGAATCAGCAAAATCAAAAAAATTGGCTCCTTTTTGTAAAAGCTCGAAACTAGTGGATTTTTTGTGTAAATTGACCAAAATTTTATAATAGTGCGAGTAGTTAAATATTAGAGAGAAAAGTGTGAGCAGTTAAATGTTAGAGAGAGAGAGAGAGAGAGAGAGAGAGAGAGAGAGAGAATATGCTTTTAATTGATGCAAGTTTTTATCTCCTCAAACCCTAAACTAATTGATAAAAAAATTGAAAGGAAAGGGTGTAACTATTAAGCAGATGGCTTTGTCGCAAAGGCTTTGGTAGCCGTCCGCAGAATATTCGCGGCAAGGACCAAACCCTCTACTAGGAGAAGATCCTTTGCACCGTGGGGCCAGATATACGCCCGGGGATTCTCTTGGAGGAGCCTTCTCCAAAGGGAATATTCTCCATGATAAGGAACATTCCCAAGGATGCCTTTCTAGTTTAATTACTTGCTTATTAATCATCATTATCCAGGTACACGCACTTAATTATAATATATAAATATGTACTCTATTGAGTATTGTCCACCGTTTCACATGGAGACGACGCCCATAATTGTGATTAATTAAGAGTAGCTGCATTGGTAAACGTGGATCTGTCCTGGATTCCGTCCGTGTTAAATAATATAAAGAATCTTATCTCCTTCTTGTACGAATTGACCCAAAAGTTTAAGACATTATTTTAATTTTGATCATGATCGTGCCGGATAACTATGTATGCCCTAAACAAAGAAGATAGTGAAATATTAAAGCAAAATATATAGCGAATTTGTCCTTTTTTCCTCATTAGTTCGATCCTACATATTTGATGTTTTTATTTCAAACAACCGAATTTGCTAGTGAGCGGATAAGATGTCAGACTATTCAATATATGTCATTGTCAACACTTTTCTTTGTGTGCTTACAATGTGTAGAGAGAGGGGGGACCATTTTGATGTGTAACTCATTATTGTCCTGCCTAAAGGCCCGCCTAGTGAATCCATTGGGACACGTACAACAGATTTATCAAATATGCAAGATTTTGGGCCCGTTTAGCCTAATTTCTGAAAAAATAAATTCTGAAAAAGTGATTTTGATTTGGAGAAATAGTTTTGGTTAAAAGCTGTAGTGTGTTTGGCTGAGTTTAAATAAAAGCGATTTTTCTGAAATGATTTTTAAAATTTTGAGTGTAAAGCTTAAATTTTAAATATTTAAAATTTAAATTTTAAAAATTTAAAATTTATAATTTGAAGATTAAAATTTGTAATTTAAATTTAAAATTTTTATGTTTTTAAAATTAAATTTTAAAATTTAAAATGTCAAATTTAAAATTTAAAATTTGAAATTTGAAAAATTAAAATCTAAAATTTGAGATTTGAAATTTAAAATTAAAATTTAAAGTTTAAAGTTTGAAATCTATTTTTTAAATTTTAAAATTTTTAAGTTAAAATTTAAAAATTCAAAAATAAATCTAAAAATTAAAATTTAAAATTAAATTTAAATTTAAACATTGAATTTAAAATAAAAATAAAAATTTGAAGTTTGAGTCCAAAATCAGAATAAGATTTCAAGAAGTAGCTTTTTTCTGCTTCTTATTCTAAGGCCTTCAAAATCAGTTTTTTGATTCTGAAAAGCAGAATCAGATTTTAAAAATGAGGTTGCCAAACGCTCTATTGAACCGAAAATCACTTTTCAACCCAAAAGCGCTTTTTAAAAGTTAGGCCAAACACCCCATTTTTCTACTTGTACGAAGCAAAAATATACACCAATACGTACAACAGATATATACATGATAATGCTACAATAATGCATCATAATAAATTAACTTCTAATTTAAATCTCGCATCATTACAATTCTCGAGTTTACAATCATTATATTCTCACATGATTACCAATTGCACTTACTCTTGGAGCATTCTGATGTGTAACTTATTATTGTCATGCTTCAAGGCCCGCCTATTTGACCCGTTCGGACATGTACAATAGATCTACCAAACATGCAAAATTTTTCCTACTGGTAAGAAATGAAAATATACACCAATATGTACAGCATATATATATACATGATATAGCTACAATAATGCATCATAGTAAATTAACTTCTAATTTAAATCTCACATCATTATATTTCTCCTGAGTTTACATTCATAGTTATCCAAAATAATACATGGTTTATTGATTATACAAAATGGTACCCTTTACACTTACTCTTGGACGATCTTACTAACTTGTTGTCATACCCCAATAATACCACATCGGATAGGAATGGGGATGTGATTGGATATATAAGAGACTTAGACACTAGTAATAATAACTGGGCTTAAGCATTTTGGACCGGTGTTTGAGCCCAACGAGTTATTGTTGCTAGTGGACTGGGTCGTTACATTTGGTATCAGAGCCAATCACCAGCTGAAAATGTGTGGCGAGTCTCGACTGAGCCAAGATCTGAAAGACAAGGTGATAGGCTATGCCGGAGTCTATATGACAAGGTGACTGGCTATGCCAGGGTCTGGATGACAAGGCTAGCGAGACGAGTCTCACATCGCTTGGTGATCTTGGGCTGTGTGTGTGATTGAACTGACGAGAATGTCAGGGCCTTAATGGGGGGAGTCTGTTACACCCTAATAATCCCATATCGGATAGGAATAGGGATGTGATTGGGTATATAAGAGACTTAGACACTAGTAATAATAACTGGGCTTTTGGACCGGTGTTTGAGCCCAACGAGTTATTGTTGCTAGTGGACTGTGTCATTACACTCGTGATGCTCTTGCCGCAATCCCACACCTTAATGGCAGTAGATGATGCTGAAAAGGATATCAGCAACAATGGGGTGAGAATTTGAAATAAATTCTCACTGGGTGCAACTGTTGAATGTAGTGTTCTACATTCATTTGGTCTAAAGGAGGTATTAGTAGAGCAATCGTAATTAATGAAAGAAGGAAAGTGCAATTACTGTACCACAAATCAATACAATATATATGCAATAATAATATATTATGTCATTGGTGTACATGATTGTTCCCAAATACATTCTTATTTCTAACCAACTCTTTGGTTTCGTTTCACTTCTTATTATGCACCTCATAGAGGTCGAAGGCGATCACCATCTCTCCAATTGGCAGGCAATTGGAGTTGAAGGAGATTGTCATCTCCCAAAATGACACTTTCGGAAGGTCGCGACTTATATCTTGGTTACACCCTAAGTTTCTATGATTGCTAGGGTTATTACAAGATTCATTTACGAGTCTCTTATTTTTTGAGATGTCCATATACTACTAGAAAATTAGTCATTAGGGCTTTTATTTACGCTGTTAAAAGATCAATGAATTTCGCTAAAAGTTTTAGCAACATATATGTAATATACCAAAACATCGGTAGAGTACTCCGGACTTTAGCCAAATTGACTAAAGTGTCGGAAAGAAAAGGTTGGACAAAATCAAATTAATATTCCAACAATATTGGAAGGGTTAAAAATGAATTCTAAAAGAGTTAGAAAGGTTTTACCATCGACCGGTGCGAAATAGAATCGAAAAAGATGCAAAACTGAAATTCTGGGACTTTTGTTACCGGTTTAACACTAGGGGCGTACCGGTACTGTATGGTAAACCGACAGAAGCAGCTCTTGGGTTTGCCTTTGCGCAACCTTGTAACCGGTGACAAAATTGTCCCGTATCGATACCAAGTGTAAATACCCGAGCAGCAGCTCTCGGGTTTGGCTGTTACGAAATCGTGTAACCGGTGACAACCGAACTCGTACTGGTACCAACTGGACCTCGCGGCAAAATAAAAACTGCTTCAAATACAAGTGTTTGGGGGGCCTTTTTGCTATTGTAGCACCTTAATTATAAATGACCCCAACACCCCTTCCCACCTGGTTTACACAGCAAACTCCTCTCTCCCTCTCATTTCTCTCTTTCTCTCTCTAGAGATCACTTCCTAGAGCAAGGAGATGAAGGAGGAGAAGGCTTTGGAGGAGATTTTTTGGAGGATTTGAAGGTTTGGGTCACTCCTACAAGGTGGACTTGGGAGAGCTTGGGGCAAAGGTGAGGTTTTCTTGTAAGATCTAGATTAGGGCTTGGATTTTATGCCCTAGATCTTTGGATTTGAGCTTCTTACAAGAGTAGAAACCTTCTAGAGGCTATAAAACACATGAAAAGAAGGTTTTCTTCATGTGCTCTCATGGTGGATATCTAGGGCTTGGTTTGTATGCCCTATAAATGGTTGGAAAAGCTTAGAAAAGATTCTAAATTAGTTCCTAGAGGTTAAACAAGCTTTCTTTTGCTTGTTCTAGAGATCAAACCCAAAGATTTAACAAATGGCATTATTAGGGCACCGAAATTGGGGCTTTTGCCCTAGAGTGGTTTAAAGGCAAATTGACCTTGTAGAAACCTAATTAGGGATATTTCTAACTAGAATATGAACTCGGTTCGGTGATCCGACGAGTGTATGCGAAGAAATTGACGAAAATGTCGGTTTTGGTACAGATAGCCGCAGCACGCGGAATAGGCGCCCAAAAATTTCAAGAATTGAATCGTAGCATCTTTACAACCATCTAAGGTGGGTGGTGCTTACCAAACTTTTTGAAATTCTTTTTATGTCTAATGTGTCACTTATTGAGTATATGTATATGTATTGTTGCATGCATTGTAGGGTGATTGAGATTGTATTTATATGAATTGTTGCATGTTGTGAGTACAAATACATTATGAAATGGTTGAAAACCTATGAACCCTATGTATGCATGATTGGTGATGAAAACCTAGATGAGGTAAAGAACAATGTGACACTATGACAAGTCGATAGAGTGGCATTAGTAAATGCAATGAAATACTAGAGTTAGTGTATGGCATTAATGAGTCAAGATTTACTAGTGTACAATTGTGGCACTAAATGAATATATTGAATGCTAGAGCATGAACCACTAGAGTTAGTGTGTGTGGCATTATTGAGAATTGAATGCTAGAGAATTGAGAACAAAGAACTTGTGGTGTAAATGACACTAACGAAAGTAAAGAATGCAAGTGCATGTGAGAGTTGGCATTATGACATCAACTGTAAGGAAGTGAATTCTCGAAATTCGAGGATTAGACTTCGATTAGAATCGACTAGTGGTCCAGTGCGCAAGCTTCGGAAAGTACCGAGGTAGATCTTAATGCATAAAGTGCATTAAGGAGAGCGTCCGGAGAGCACCAGTGCAAATACTTGCACTTGGACGCAGAAATGCCTCTCGGGGGACGGCCCTGGGCAGGAGGACGGTCCAATCAGGATGGTGCGGAGGTCTCTGAATGGAGACCCGGTCCTGATGCGGCAGGGACCGGTCCACCGAACGTCTGGCCTGGCAGGACTTAGCAAATTTGTGACTAAGCTCCCGAGAATGCAGCTCCCTGGGAACCGGTCTCTCGGACAAGGACCGGTCTCCCGGGACCGGTCTTCTCAGCGCAAGGACCGTTCATCACCGAACGCGAAATCCCTCTGCTCGAATGGCAGCCTTCGTGGGACCGTCGTTCCCGGAGCTGGGACCGGCTCCCTCACTGCGAAAAATGCCAGAGGAGGGCTGATTTAAAGATGACAAAGTTGCAGGGGGCTAGTGTGCAAAATGGCCTTTAATGTGCTTGGGTTCCTCTCTCTCATCCCTCAGTTTGTCTCTTTCTCTCTCTTACCCCTTTCTCTCTCTCCTTAAGGAAAGAAATGAGAAGGAAAGAAAGCGAAAAGAAGAAGAAGAGAGAAGGAGAAGAAGAAGAGGAAGAGAGAAGGAGAAAAGAGATAAGAAGGAGACGACTAAGAGAAGAGCAGATTGTCTTCTTCTTCTCCTCAAGCTGAGTTTGAAGGAGAGTAAGCCCTACCCTTTTAAGGTGTTTGTTAGGTTTTGGGTTTTTGGTTTAGAGTAGGTTACAATGGAATCGCTATTGCGGAAGTATAATAGATGCGTTCGAGCTCAAAATCGAAGCTCGCACCAGTGATTTCCCTCTCCGTCCCGTTTAGGGCACGATTGGGGGTTTTGGAAATCTAGGGTTTTGATCTAATCTAATAGCGTCGCAACCTTAATTGTAGGTCCGGAACGGCTGCGGCGAAGTCTGGTTTCGTCATCGCGACGTCGTCAAGCGAATCACATAGCGAATGTGCGGAGAATGCCATCGGTACCGAGGGCTCGCTTGCGCCCGAGGGTTGAAGCGCTGCAAAGACTGCAGCGTCATAGTTTTTCTACGCGGCGGGATCGCCAAGAGTGGGTGGTGCTCATGCCGAAGCAATCGGCTCCCTTCCTATTCTAGTACATTCGATTCTGATCTTGTATATTATTGCATTATAGATTATTATGATTCCATTCTTATCCTTCCTTGATAACGCAACATGTATTATGGATACTTAGATATGAGATGATTGGTGGAGGGATGGGTCAGTCTTGTGAAATTCCTATAGTTTTAGAGAAAATGACTGGGTCAATGGTTAGTTCATATGATGAACAAAGATACGAGTGCGATTTATAGTCGATGAAAAACATAAACGATGGCATTTTGGTATTGATAGTAAGCATAGACGAACAATGATTACTATAGAGTCATAGTGTGATGCGAAACCTATCGGATACTATTGATTGTTGAACCCTAGGAGGATAGGGTATCTCGAGACGATGATTGGATCTTGCTAACGGGTGCTGTTTCGGTAATCTTGTGATGGAACCTCCACCAAGTTAGTGCCGCTCCGTTGATGTTGAGTCACGTGGGATCGCCTATTTTGGGTCCAAGGGTTTGCCTATTTAGCCCGGCAGACGGGTCTCGTGTTCGCTAGTGCGAGGTTGACCCTCTAGCCGTTCGAGATGGCTTAGTGAGCAGATAGTCCTTCAGGGAAGCCACGAGATTGAGAAATTAATAATGAGATTTGATGAACGAGTAAATAAGCTTAACCTTTGGACATGAGATGGGTTAGTGTTTAATTATTCCTTGTACATTGCATTCAATATTATGATTGGGCATAGTAGCTGTAGCTTCATTTCGTCATTTACAGCTTTCCTTATCTATCTATCTATCTATTGTTATAATCTACTTGTGCCGCTTGGACCTATGGGGAGACGGCGGAGTCGGGCGCCGAACCACTGCGGAACTTAAGGAAGTTAGTTCTCACCCCATTTTTTACAGGTTCTAGTTCGGGTGTCCCCGTGAGCGTGAGGATCGCTTTTAAGTGTAGACCTTTACTAAGAGCAAATTGTAGAGTAAGGCTAGTATATGTTGATATTATTTTAGTTGAGGTTAAATGTCAGTAGAGACAGATTGGTTCTTTGCCCTATTTTGAACCCTATATGATTACTGTAGCTCAAGACAGTTTTGAAGGAGGCTAATGCATTCTGCTCTGTTTAAATGGACTTTTCGCGTACCGTTTTAGCCTGTGGTCAGATGCTTTCACGCTTACATTTATTTTATAATTTGTGAGGTTTTAAGTCAATGTTGTAATAGGCAGTGGGTTCCAATGAATTGTATTTATAATTTTGGAAGATGTAAAATGTATGTATTAGAACTTGTATGAATAGTAAAATCAATTGAAGATTGACAAATGTAATCACTGGTAGACCTCATTCATGATACTTTGATAATAGTTCTTGGTTTAATATGCTTTTTCATAAGTACTTGACTTGTGATTGCTTAGCCTACTCTCTGATAATGAGTGTATGCAGTTACTGTGATTGAGTTTTTTTAGAGATGCTTTTGAAATCTTATCTGCCATAGAGAATTTAATAAAATGGGCTTATACTGTATTGATGAGGGTATTAACATATACCTTATATATATATATATATACTATATATATATATATGATATTCAGGTATTTTAATGATAATTGATTCTCATGTAATATAGGTGTTCATAATATTCTAATATCATGATCCGTTGTTTAGCCGTGGACGGACAGGGGAGGGTTCCTGTCCGCCCATTCGCGTCTGTTCAGACGCCGCCGGCGAGCCAAATGTATAGCGGTACGGGGGCGTGACAGATAACAGTGGTATCAGAGAAGCAATAAGAGCAAGTAAAGAGAGAGTCTAGGATCACTAGAGACCCTAGGTTGGTAAACCCCGCAAGGTTATAGGGACGTGGAAGCAACATGTGTGAAACCCATGGCGGTGGCGGCAAGATGATTGAATTGGGTCAACAGTTGATTATGTGTTGTGATCTCTATCTGAATAAGAGACGGTACAAGTGACACTAGTTTTTGTTGTTAGTGAGTGTGCGCGCGTCGCCGACGACGCAAAGCTAAGGAGTCCAACACTAGACACTTGCAGCTTCGCCCCGATATTGAGTCGTTTAGTTTATGCGACGTTTGGAGTAACTTTTATCGGCAGATTGAGGTCACATTAACGAGATGTTGATGCTTTTCAAGGAGCAATGTCCCAAGGCGTTTATGCCGCGTAGGGTCGCCCCTAGGTTACCGCTTCTGGCGGACCCAGCAGGCCAAGATCCTCCGGAAGAAGTGCAGAGCTGCTTCGAAATGGCGCAAGAATTGTGAGCAGGTCAAGACTACCTAGTGTTGGGAGAGCGCGATTGTTGTCAACGGAGCAGGAGGCTCGTTCGAAGCAAGGCCTTTCCCAGGAGAGTGTGGTGGAGCGGCAAGTCAATCCTTCTAAATGATTAAGGTCAAGACCGTGCTCGGAAGTTCGAATTGATTAGTTTCGACGGACCTACGATGGGGTGACTTATAGAATGCTTCGTTCTTAGCCCATTATTCGTCCATCGAGTTCGATTAGAATAATGTTTGTACGCGCTTCGTGACGTTGGTTACGCTAGTCTTCGACATCCCACATGGTGGGTGATGGCTATTCGGAAGTCTTGAATCACCTTTTATGTTCGTATGCGTTTCGCCGCATTCTGAGAGCAGCAGTATTGACTTGTATTCATGCATCATAGGGTCAGTGATATTATGCAAGTGATATTGAATATGTGAATGCCTTATCAATGTTGAGAAGTAGAAGTCGGCATAGACCTCTTAGCCGAAGCTACTTGCCGAGCGACTGGAACCTCTGAACACTGTAGTCGACCGGTATAATAGCGCTAGGGCCAAGGAGACTTGGGACATTAACTTAGAGATTTGCGATTAGCCATCAAGAAAATGCCGAATTGTTGAAATGGTGAGGCGTATAAATGAGACACGGCTCATGGTTCCGTTAGCATCGGCGCAGTAAAGTGTGACCAGGTGTTGTCCGCGCGGAGTCGCAGACGGTAAGCATCTCTCTCTTT